>NW_008751793.1:281602-294653 GCF_000715545.1 Opisthorchis viverrini
TTTTTTTACCGCCAGTAATCCCAAATATCATCTTGTTTTGGAGATATAGTTAACTTTAGGAACAAAATATAGGATTACACTCTTTACAACCAAGCTATCTAAAACTACCGGGAATCACATACTTTTGTGTTTGTTATATTTAAAAATTTGTTAGCGATGAAAATTTTTTGAAGACACAACCGTATCATAATTCTCTGCTTCGTTTGAGAGGGTCAATCACAAACCGTAAATGCGCCATGTTGCCACTTTTGAATGTTCCCGCAATCCAGGTATCAACCAATCAGAATGGGGATGACGCCGCAAGTCGCGTGATCGCATCTGGGGCTGCGTCTATCGTGTGTGAGTGGGCAACGTGCTAGCTCTGAGGCCTGTATGCACATCTGTAGAGCCAGGGTCTCTGTGTTAGGTCTACCAGTGTGTGGTAACCATCCTGGTGTGGTCGCCAATTATGTAATATGCGCGCTATGGAAGCACCAGGGGACAGTGATTTTCTGAAGGCAATTTCTGTGGATGGAAAACAGAAACAAAGCTCATGAGCCAAAGCCCACTAAGCAAGGTTGTACATCACCAATACTTACATGTAATCAATCAAACCGACGTGCACCGTATACTACAATAAGGTCGGACACAAAGTGCTGGTCACATGGGTGAAGTGGTAGGGAAAAACAAGCGCCAGTTCAGACACATGCACTGAACACAAAAGTAGAGCGGGGTTACAAATAGGGTCGGAATAGACGTAGGGAGTTTTGAATGCCAAAGTAATTGACGATACACCCTCCGTATCCATCATCCGCTGATTCAATCAGACCGGTTCAGACACATGGAACACAAAAGTAGAGCGGGGTTACAAATAGGGTCGGAATAGACGTAGGGAGTTTTGAATGCCAAAGTAATTGACGATACACCCTCCGTATCCATCATCCGCTGATTCAATCAGACCGGTTTCGTCGAAATGACCAAAAACGTTGGATCTTCCTAGTACAAGTGACAGTAAATCATTATGGCCGTGCTTGCGTTTTGCGCGATTCTTCACTTGCCCCACTGCCTGGGCTGATGACGTTTCAATTGGTTTATCTTACCTCACTGGAGAAAACGTAAACAAACAAGCCAAGATCAAGTTGCCTTGCATAGAAGTGGTGCACATGTTGAGATTGACTGATTCACGGAGAATCCGAATCCTTGCACTATACTGTAAGCTTCAGTCGCTGTGAGGCCATCGAACCAAGGTAGGAGAGTAAGCAAAAGATATCCAATATTCATGAAATCAAGACCAAACACACAAGACGTCCGGTTTACCATAGTTTTATGGGCACAGGTTTGCCAGTTACAGTAATGGCGGTGTCCAGCAGTAAATATCCGGAAGTGGTGTAGGAGACATGTTGCCTCAGTTAGACCTTTGTAAACTCTTCTCCATTAAGTTGTTTGGTTCAGCTCTCAGGTTTCACGCATAAAATCGGAGTTTCATCCCATCCAGTTGAGTAATTTGTGTTTTGAATTTAGAAAAATCATTGGTCTACCGGGTGAGTTCTTATTGGGCCATCGAACATGGGCTATAAAAGCCACAAACTGGCGTAAGGAGGACTGGCTGGTTTACCGGAGCATGACTTCATCCTGTTGGGTTTGCATCAAAAGCTTCATCTTACCTGCATTCTGGACAGATGGCCTATCTACCTTTTGATACGACGGTTGGCTTCATTGCAAGTGTGGCCTACTATGGTTACTTATGGATTCCGGGTTGCGACGTCATATTTTACGAAGGCTGTTGATATGTAGTTACTTGCACATCCATTCAGCTTATCGTGAGGGGCCTGAAACCTGAACTGGCTGTTTGTGACCCTCCTAATGCCTCCGGCCTGAGTGGATCGCCAGTGCGTGCTCACGTATAATCGCCAGGTGAAGATGTCTGAAGGAAAAATACAATTGTCGTGGTGTGTACACCTGAGGAACTGGTTTTCAACCTCCTTGGTTGAGCGCGTACTTAAGGTGAATTTCTTCCAATTTGTCTTGGGTTGTGCTTCAGAAACGGCACTTGTCTTTTCATTCCTTACAAACAGGCAATTTCGCACATGAATGTCTCACGGTCTGCAGAGAAGTGGTACGAATGCTCGGAGGGTAGTGTGCTAAATTACTGACCACAAGCTGCGTGGTTCAAACCCGAAGTATGCATCTCAGCTGCTCCCGTCTAGGCTTGAGCAACCTGCCGCCTTTCGTGTATAGAGTGACATGGCAGCCGGGCAGTGAAACAGTGAAATAGACTGACGAAAGTCTTGTTATTATATTTGGTCTCCAGATCCGTGAATCCGGTTTCCCTTATATGTACAGCGTTAGAATTGTTCACCAGACTTCTATTTGACCATTGGTGAAAAAACAGGATGGATTTTAAGCACACACGGGGCTTTGAACTTTTACTGTAATTTCCCCTTTACTTGATATACGAACATCCATCCACCAACGGTACAGTTCAAATAATTCAGTCCCTGGCAGCATCATATATATAAGAATCCAAAGATTTCTGACAAGGTTGTGTCCGCCATCTTCAAGATTTTTGCTTGGCACAAGAGACAGTAGTTTAAAACCGACTGGTTCGTATTCAGCGTGCCCACTATTCTGTTATGGTAAACTTGGGCAATTCAGAATGTGAGACAGACGTCTTTGTTCTCAAAAATGTTTTCTTATTCGAGGACGCAAGATGGGTTTTGATAAACTATGTGAATGTATAATGGTATTACTAATTATTATGCTTTTGTTGTTCCATTTTTCAACATTTATTTAGTGTGCAAACGGCTCCATCCAAGTCCAGATTTTATATACTGTTATGAGGAGTTTGACGAAAGTACGCGCAAAATGTGTCAACTACGTGAGGTAATTTGGGGAGCTCATTTGAGTGACGCAAGAACTCTAAAGCCAGTATTTATGAAGTCTTGGGAATTATCAGCAAAATGCGGCACCAAATGTTCAACATGTGTATATGAGAAGGACGCAAACATCAAATTACGGAAATTTCCTTCTAACTGTTACACAGATTGGCTCAGGCTCAAAAAAGCCCGGCGTGAACGGCAAAATGACATCAATTACCAACGATCATTAGCGCACAGGCCCTCACTAAAAATTTTGGACAAACTACGGAGTTTCTGAAGTTGCGACTTTTACGGCTAGTTCGTATATTTCGTTCACACGTTTTGACTATATGTTGCCCATAACATTTGTTTCAGTGAGCGAAACTTCAAGGTCATGGACTACTACCGATTCATCTTTTATAACCGGTTCACGAGATGAAGCACGAAAATAATCTCTAGCATATTGTAAGATTCCACGGTGTACTTTGCCAGTGAGATAACGGCAGCAGAATACCCATTGCAATTTAAATGAAGTTGTTTTGTGAATCTCGGCACAACACAGCTTTTCGGGGGAACTCGCCTCCCATTCAGTATAATGATGAAAGAGAATTTGATACACAGTACATATCTCTACTCCATGATATGCATAACTAGCCGGTGAATAGTACTTGTTAATTACCAACACAGAAGTATCTCTCTTATGAGAAATAATCCTGCAGCTTAGTAAACATATGTCCCCAAGCTCAACTACAGCGACGGAAAGTTAGTTCAACTAGTGCCGCAATCAAGAAAACAGCGTGTGATGTCGTCCTATTGTAAGTGCTAGACTCGTGTCTATGAGCAACGCTGACTATATCTCTTCGGCTATGCACGTTAACTGACGGCAAACGACGGCCAATCGCACACGCAACCGTACGCGTTATCATTTATCTTCGCTACAGTTGGTATACACGGGGCACCACCTATGACGGCCGATTAATATGAGGCATCAACTATGGCCTAGCCTGATATAACGGCCGAGGACGGACCAGCACACTCATAACTGTATGCATTGTCACTCACCTTGATTGTTTATAGCAAATGCCAGACCCAAACCTACGCACGTAGCTGATTTTAAGGCCTTAACTACACACATCAGCCTGGTCCAACGACCACCGACGGTCCTCCATGTCCATACATGTGGTAAATTTTCAAGCCCTGCCTGAAGAATACATAACCGCATTAGGCGGGTTATGTTTCCATTGATTTGTTTCTGCGTTGCAAACAAAATGTGTAGTCAATCCGGTTTTCGTTTTCAGGATTCAGATTTCACTCGACGGGGTTTCTGAAAAAAGAATGCATAACCAATTACAACTTGAGTACGACCCCGTAATATCATTGAGAACACGTTGCATCGTTCATTAATTTGACATTTAAAACCATACTTTCCCTTTGTCCACATTTGTAAACCCCGCTTAACTTGTGTGTTTAGGGCGTGCGGATGAACTGACGTTTCTTCGTCCCTACCACTTCATCCATGGGACCTTGATGTCATCCATCCATTCTGTGGCCGTCCCGGGCATTAAAATAGTCAACTACAGAAACAAGGGCCGCTAATCATTTTCCGGGTGGATTGCGTGTAGCGCAGTGACACAAGCTACCACACAGGCCCCTATCGAGATAGACGGGGAGAGGGAGTTATGTTTGATTAATACAGGAGAAGGCGTATCGCTGAGGCGGAAATGCAGGCTGTACATGCTAGTCGTGAGAACGGCGTGAGGATTTTGAGCGTGTCAAAGCGCCAATGCTGGGTCAGCAACTGACTCCCAAACTGCCTCGGGTCGAGGAGATTTTTACTGTTGCCAGGGACGCTAGCGATCGGGGTATCGGCGCAGTCCTAAAACAAATGAATGGAGTTATCAAATATGCCAGTTGTACCCTGACCAATGCTGGACAGACGTACTCGAACGTTGAGAAGAAATGTTTAGCGTTCGTCTGGGCTTTGAACAATTGAAGACCATATCTGCATGGACGAAGATGTCATGTCAAAACCGATCACAAACCGCTGGAGTGGATCAGGAACGCCAGAGGTCTTCGCATAAAGCTCGCGCGCCAGGCACTTCGGTTTCAAGTGTACGACTTCAGGATTCAGCACGTGCAACGGAAGGAGACCCACTTGGCTTATTATTTGTCAAGACCAGAAGCTGGAGATGAGGCCCCCATGATTGGGGCCAATGTCCTCATCGTCGAACTGGATCCCGGAAGATGAGTACAACTTCAACGGCAGGGTCCTGTGTTACGGAAGGCTAAAGCCGCCTTGTGTGATGGAAGAAGCAATAGAGACGGAGAGGGAGACAAGGAACCGGAAATGCTCCATAGTCACTTTGATCGGCTGAGTCTGAATGAAGCTGGTATAATTTTCTTGAACGCCACAGATTTGAATGTTATGTTGTCCGTGATACCTCGCGTCCTGAGACAGAAGCTTATCGTCAAATGACTCGAGATGGCACGCTCAGGGTACACCAATTCTTACGACTTAGTTTGACAGAGAGCCTAATGGTCCGGGATGAGAAGTGAGGTAAGTAATCATGTGGTGTCCTGTAGGCGTTGCCGACTGATGAACGTGGCCACGACATGGACAAACCATCTCTCGAAACCTACTTATGCTTCAGAAATCGGGGAGTTGTGGTCCGCTGACGTCATGGACTCCGTTCCAGTGAGGACCTACGGGGATCAAAATATGATGATGACAGAACACCTGTCGTGGTAGATCGAGGAGGCAGCGCGCCCAATCAACTTGCGACGACGATCAGCGCAACGGTATTGTGTGTTAACATGATCATGCCAAACGATATGCCATACACGAGTTGGGAGTAAAGATTATTATTATCGATATCACATAGTGTCTATCCGTGGGGTGCCAAAAACCTATTAGGGTACTTGCTTTGAGGGCTAAGAGTTTGGGAATTGCTTGCAGAAGCTGGGGATCAGACGGCTAATAACTGCATCATACCACCCACAAACGAATGGTCTAACCGAACGTAATAACCAAACTATCAAATAGTGGCTGGTTGCCAAGGGAGGTGGCTAAGAAGTGGCCCCGCCATTGATGCTGCTAGCTCATTATGCTTCCATAGAGCCAACTACAGGCAAGTTCCCGTTTATGGCAATGTACGGTCGATACCCGCGCCTTCCAGTAGATCAGTGAATTGGGTTTTGGCCGACAATACTCTTGTCTCCGGAAGAGCTAGGGGAAGAAGAGAGGAAAGCTCGAGAAAAATTGACTGCCGTTCAGGAAAGGTATGACCATTCCTCATAGGCGCGAAGGTCAAGTGAAAGATCATCAGAATCCTGGAAAAAATGGACTGGGGTAGCGGAAGCTGGGAAGTCGATGGCAGGATCCTTTTGTCGTTACCGACCGCCAGGGGAACGTCTATGCACTTCAAGACGGTCGGAGATTGAAAAACGAAAATGTGGCTCAGCTTCATAAGTGGCATGGTACACCCGAAGAGCGGCCGGCCAGATCAGCTGCCAAAGCCGACTTGACAGGTTGAAAACCGGTGGCACGTAAACGATCTTGAAAGGGGAAAAATATGTAACGTGTACTGATGTGTACTGATGAGGTACACGAGTAATGTGTGGTTTCCCGTAGATCCGCTTCGCGCCAAATGAGAAGTGAGACTTATCACGGAATTCGTGAAATCGCTTTGTAGCGTTAGGTTACAGTGGAGTGAGTATCCAGGAAAGCTCAGGGAGACGCGTTCGAGAAGGGTGCGAATACTCATTTTTTATATACAAGATGCATATGAGTTCTGCTTCCCTGTACAGTATTCTGCAATTGTTTGTTTGGTATTTTCCAGTAAATATTTGCGCAGAAAAGGCCTTTTTCAATGGTATTACGTGTTACTCAAAAACACCGTTAGGCTGTTACACACAAAATTGAACAAAATTGTAATAGCAAACGACCAGGTGCTTAATAATCCAATACATTTATGCAGGTGTTCATGCTAAATCTGCAGTAATACTGATCGTTTGCCCGATTAGTCCCATTGGCGATAATGAGTGAACCGTGTGTACACAGACGTTTCCATAACGAGATTTAGTGATTATATGCATTGTTGGATGCGTCTAAGGTAAAGTTAAAGAGGAATATTTTTTGGTCAGTCGTAAGATCTAATGGTGTGGACTTGAACCGATTCTTGCGGTGCGTAATGTAAAGCCCATCTCAGCGGTTCTGTTACGCTACTTTAAGCCCCAAATTTTTTGATGATCCCCAATATCAAAAGAAAGAATTGGGCTCAAAAGTCTACGGTTCTGTTGACGCAAAGGTAGAAAAATTACACAAGAGGTCTATGTTGTTCACGTTTGCGGCAGCAAGAAATAGACAAGTTCGTCAATGATTAGCACAGTGCGGTGTCAGTATATGCGGGCCATACAATGGCTCGGTATTTTGCTTTCCAGGTCTATCTAGTCATTCCGATTGGCGGTGTGGTTTAACAAAAATTATGAATGACCAAGTCGGTGCAGGCCTAGCGGACCGCGCATGATCACGTAAGCGTACGAAGGCCGGTGACACGCAGACACTTAAAAGTGTTCCGGCGTCCAATGGGTGTTCTTTGTGGCAAGGTGCATAGTAAGCAATGAACTGCAAAATATTTAGAAACCGAAAGCTAACTGATGAAGTAAGCAAACGAATGAAGGAATTATTACTGTTTAAAGCTAAATTTGCTGATCCACGTGCATTGTTTTTGCTCCAAATAAATGGAGCTCCTGATACAAGGCCTCATTAGAGCTAATCCAGCATTTTCATGTCCCCGTTCATCAATCATTTTATTGAGAAAACTGGTGCCATTATCTTCAATAAATCACATTGCACACATGCTTTGGACGCAACTCCCAAATATAGAACCACTAAATAACTGCTTAAACCTGTGCAGCATCAAAACGAAAGTGTTTTAATCTTTAACGACGTTGACCCTTTTGAACTCCAGGTCGGCCATGACACATTTTGTCACTAATCATGGGCAGGCACGTATGCAAGCCCGTACCTGTACTAATTTTGTTCATGAGTTTCATATTTTGTTCGCGTCTATCTTGCTTCCTTTCGCCAAGTCCCCCACTCTACCAGAGCAGCTATTCCAGTGAATCAGCACCAACGGGGAAAAAGTTTGATTTAATTTTCCCTCCAGTCCGAGCTCATCAGCAGTGCATATTCAGTAAGTTGCCAAAGTTGGACTCCTTACGTCTGTCATGTTGTGCAACCGTATTATCAATACTTAATTAGCGCACCCTAAAAGAATCTGAACTATCCCTCCTGAACTTGCGATGGTGTTTGCGCTTCAACATTGGCGTCTATATTACCCCCAGAACGTTTGACTACGGATTTCTTCTCTCTCTTCTTGAGCATTCAATGATTTCATTCCCTTCGCAATTATGCAGCCATGTAGAAGTTAGGCTTCTTATCTAAAAATTACTTTAATCAACGTGTTTGATTTTAACTTCGCTGCAAATTTGATGAGTCTTTCCTTGCATGACTTATATTCCAAGCTTTAAATCTACGCAAGGATGTAAGCTTTAATTACTACTGATGACTTTTGATGAGAGTTGGTAATTTTTAAATAAAATTCCAAACTTTCGAGGTAGCTTATTTGTTCAAAACATTCGAGGTGCAGTGCAAAGCTGTCTCATTCTCGGTGGGAAGCATCTCTCGGCTGTTCAGCACAAGTGAGCTTCAAGTACAAAACAATAGCTCAATGATTTTGTTTATCCGATGGAGGATGGAAAAATTTGATGAACAGCACATATTTTGATGTTTACTAATAAAATAACGTCCTGGTAAGTACCCAGTATAATAACGTGAATACAAGCTGCAAATTAAGATAGACAAGAATACCCGTGTGAAGGAATATTAACGCTGATTACCTTACTGATCAAACAGATTCTGAGCGGCGGCATCATTTACTTGAAGTTGCGTTTTTCATTTGTATTGTGTTTTCATCATATTGCATATTTTGTTGCGTGTTGTATGTATACACAGCTAGGTGCTTAAACGTAGCTACCACCTTTGAGGTCAGTAGGAAATGATCCGGAATAAGTGAATATTGTTCTGCCGAAAATATTTGTTGCGTGAAAACAAAAAAGCATAACGTGACCAATAAAGTGGTATTTCCACATCCGCAGTGGATAGATTAGTGGTTAAGGCGCTAAATTAAGCTACGGGGTGTCTTTGGTTCGAACTTAGCCTCAGAATTCCGACCATTTCCGTCTAGGCCTGTCAAACCTAAGAGTATCGTAGCCACTGTGCCTTCTTCCATTGGGTTGGCGCTAGGGCGCTGCATCTGAAAGTTTGTTTTTCTATTAACAAGCGGTCAGAAGCTTCAATCCATTCACTGACACGATGAATGCAATTATTACATTCCGAATATTTCACACTTCTTTTGTTACCACGGGGATAATTTTAAAACGTTGAACAATATTGGTGGGAAGCCCGGACCATAAAAATACTAGGCGGGAATGATGTGCCTTCTTTGAATGCAACCTTAGAACGCGGATTCACAGGACGTGGCTCTCCGGACTCATGGTCTCTTCTTTGTGTTAGCCCAAAGTTTGGTTCGTATGTTTTACGGAACCCAGGTACTTGTTGCGCTCCCAATATGTGTGAAAAGATAGAATGCGTTCTTGAGGTAAACTACTCACAACGTCTTGGTAAAAATTTTTACAACCCACGACTAGTATTGCACTTCTTGAACCTCATCAATTAGGAGAAGTTTTAGAGCTTTCACTAAAGTCAAACTTTCATTCTACTTGAGCTCAAACTGTATGGAATCCTTTTTGCGACACATTTTACCTCAACAGGGGGACCCGATTTACTGCCGGCTTAACCACTTGTTTGTTGATATTCTGAAATCAAATGCACTGAAAAAGGCCTTTTTGCACTTCTGTTGGCGTGGTGTCTAGGATACCAAAAAGTATCTTTTTGTCATAAGGATTGGTGATCGCACTTCAAAAGCTGGTCTGTAATTTCCGGAGCGCATCGGGTCTTCCGATTTTCGACAGCCCTACATTCACTTGAAAGATAAATTTTACGAAACTAACGAAACTATCTAACTTGAACGCTAGGTTGGCGTTTGCGTGCGATTCAACCGAAGATGCCCTATGCGGGAGATTTAGTCCACTATGTTGTGTAAATCAACATATTTTGCCACGCCAATTGCGCAGAGCATGGCGTTCTTTGAACCTCAAGAACCACGCCCATCTGATGGTCCCCAGGAAGGATGAAACCAATGGTGTATGTCGAAGACTATTTAGTAATTTTATGAGAAGTATACCTGGAATGTCTTGAGTATTCTACCAACTTAAACATGAGGTGGCGTTCGGGCAGTCCATTCACTTGGCGGATGCCATAATCTGAATGTTCGATTAGGTCCTCCGTCTGAACCGAAATGACGTACGAGCAAGTGTATTGCGTGAAGGCTGTGTTAAATGAGCACACCCGTCACGTTCAACGTCAAACCTCTGAAATCCATGAGCCAATCGCTTCCGGAAAATGCCAAGACCAAAACTCTTGTCCCACTCAGAATTCGCCAAATGCATGCTACGTGCCAACACTTCAGAAGTTCCGTTGCATGCTACCTGGGGCTTTGCAGATTCGAATGATGGTAAGAGACGTGCTTTTTCCTGCTTACAGCTTCGCCGGACCCAACTCACTAGGAATTTTCGACAGTAAGGGACAGTTTGGGTTTCCTTCTGCTGATATTCTGTCCTCCCGAAGGAGGCATTCCATGTTGAAATGGAAATAATCAATACACGATTGTGTTGTGCTTAGCTGGAATCGTACGCACTGCGAGCATTGCGAAAATTCAGGGGGTTTTGATCTCACCATTTTGCACGATATAGCCGTCCGGTCATGGGCAGCTGTCCGCCAGTGTTTTTAACTGACCCTCAGACAACATATAGAGTCACCTATGCTTCAACCATTGATTTTATCTTGCGCGGTTACGTGCTGACCGGATCTTTGAGAGTCGATTTCTCCCACTAGAGGTCTGCTTGGTGTCTGATTTACTAATTCTTCAGACATATTCGTGGCTTGTTCGTAAGATATGGAGATTCGAGATATTATGGAGATTTAACGACCACACGGTGATCCTCTGCTTCTTGAAGTAGGCTGATTTTGTTTACGGGAGAAAACCTGGAGTGGAAATTTGCAACTTTGTTCACACCACAACAAATCAGGGATGGTTTTGAAGGACGAACAGTCCACACAACCAGAGAGTTCGTCGCTCAAAGGGCCAGTTTTTGTGATCGCATGACGTGCATTCCGAGACTGATAGACGACAGTGCTATACCCCGCTCAAGTGCGAGGTAGGATCAGCTACTCGGGGTTCACGGGGTTCAGACCCCAAACATTAGTTCTAATCCCCAAAAAGTTCGTGAGTTGCGCACTGTTGATGATTCTCAATAGTAATGAAACAACTGCACAGAGCTTTCCAGCTCTTTTGTCCGGGCTGATTTGAGGATGAATTTACACACACTATGGTGAGAGTTTCAAATCTGTCAGTCTCACATTCTCCAAATGTTTAAATCGCTGTACACATTTTCAGATCTGCCGCATCTAGTTAAGTTATGTGACTGTCGTTTTGGCCACCATATGGTCACACTTTTCCTTGATTACGCACTTGCACGTCACATTGGCTTTTGAGTGCATATAGCAGAACTGCTGATGCGCGCGACGTGAATGTGGTTCTGACACACCCACTGACTGACCCACACACAAGTCCTCCATAGGAAAATGCAATGACAATTTTACTTCAGAGCACTTGGGATCGAAAATTCCACCTAATGGATTGGCTCCAATGAATAAAATTCAAAAAGACAGGTGGAAGGGAAGCGGTAAACTTACGTGCTAAATTTGAAACCAATACCTTTTCGCCATACAAAAACGAGCGGAAGGCCCGGCGTCCTTAAAATCTCAGATCACTCAGATGTTTCAAGTAATGTTCCAGTACACCTGTATGCCGATGAATCTGGGTGCTGTTCAGGGTTGTTAAACCGCGGACGTGTATTATTGCCGCTGCAAATTCTGATAACGCAGTCGCTGGTTCTGATGTTCCAAAAGTAGAATTGAGCGGCCAGTGTCGTGAGCTTGGACCGAGCATGGAAAAGCATGCTGGTTTTTGGTGTCATCCATGTAGAACTGCGGTATTCATTACTTTTTACTAGCCAGATATGTAGATGATAAAGCGCCGACATGTTTTATTTATGCATATAACCGGTATCCATTACCTTGGCGGCAGCTTTTTATGCAAGCGTCTCTCACCTTCTACTAAACATTAAATGCGATCATTCTCACGTATTCTCACCTTGCACTGACCCGACGAACCTGATTCTGCACGTGGTACTCCACTATC
The DNA here is from genome assembly GCF_000715545.1 of Opisthorchis viverrini. Taxonomy (NCBI): domain Eukaryota; kingdom Metazoa; phylum Platyhelminthes; class Trematoda; order Opisthorchiida; family Opisthorchiidae; genus Opisthorchis; species Opisthorchis viverrini. The sequence goes on from NW_008751793.1 coordinate 293,826, forward strand.
AGAGAGTACAAGCTTGCAACCTTCTGTTCTTTCATCCCCTGTAGCTGCAGTTTGTTTGAAGCGTGCATTTCACTTGAAGGACCCAATCACAAAGGTCAGGCCAAGGACGCGCGGCGTTGCGAGTTTCGGTTGAGCTAGTGTTTTAGCGGCCGCTACCATGAAAAACGAACGCTTCTACCCTCTTGTTAGAGGTAGTGGTGTTCTTCGTTTTGTATTAAGCTCAAATTCGCTTTACTCTTAGTGAAAGAGAGCCGATTAAAGCCCATGCTGAAAAAGTGAATGGCTATCGATGCAGATTGAACCAATTGAGACTCATTCCGCTTGGAAAAATGCTTGAGGCTCGCGAACGGCTTTGAAAACTGGTGCGTGAATCGGCGATCAATATTTTACTGAACTTATATTGGTCGTCCTCCACTAAACCGGACTGGATTGTTGCAAATACTGGGAGCCCACGGGCAAAATCCATCCGCGACTGCACCGTGGGAAGCAGTCCATCTCCTTTTTCACCTTAAGGGCTTCAAGGCGCAGGTCACGCTCAGCCGTTCCGAACGGCATGTACGAGAGCGTTCCGACGACTTGTAATGATGACAATCGTAGCTCAGTGTAACACTGGAACGAATTCTGTTTAATGGTAGTATCATGGCGTTTAGCTCCTGTTCCAGGTGTTCGATAGCAGGGGGCGGCGCCCGCTACGCGTCGGCTCTTTACACGGTTAACAGCTTGTGTATTAAATAGTGAAGAGGGCTAAATATGTCGGCCCCAACTGATGTCGGACCGCTCTTCCATGCTGAGAATTCAACACATTTGTTCTGCCGCGTAATTGAGTTG
>NW_008751793.1:294668-295280 GCF_000715545.1 Opisthorchis viverrini
GAGTGCTAAAGATGTCGGCCCCAACTGATGTCGGACCACTCTTCCATGCTGAGAATTCAACACATTTGTTCTGCCGCGTAATTGAGTTGCTTCACATTTACTATCTGTGCGGCGCGGGAGGTAAAAAATCACCGGGATTTTTGTAGCCTGCGTTGCATCAACTTTTATTGGTGTCCCTTGGTATCGAGCGCATTGAAAAATTACCAACGTTTGGTAGTTTCCTGCCACATGCCCTCTCATATACAAAGATCAAGCCGATGAGTACGATACCCCAGCTCCTGCACATGTCGAAGGCGGAAATTCTGTCAAAGAACCTTCTCGTATTTCGAGAATGGCTCAGTGGTTTGAGCGCGGATTCACAGACCCAAAGGTCCGTTGTTCGAACCCGACCTCTTATCTCGACTTCCCTTGTCTAGGCTTTGGCAACCTGGCAGTATCCCAGCCCTCTTGCTTCCTTCGGGTGGCATGGCAACTAGGCACCGGACGGGTGCTACAGCTGAACGCCTACAGATTTTACTCTTAACCCCTCCCCATCACATTAGCAAACGTTGCTGGGCCATATGACTATCAATTATCTGACCGGTGTGCCCTGTCGACCTCGCTTCCCATCAC
>NW_008751793.1:295388-344886 GCF_000715545.1 Opisthorchis viverrini
CTTCGGGTGGCATGGCAACTAGGCACCGGAAGAGCGTTACAGATGAACGATTATCTTTTAACTCGAGAATCATCCTGGTGGCTGTCCGCTGAACTCTCTATAGCTCGTTGCACTCATCCTTTGTGCCTGAAAAATTTGACGTACTCCCTAATTTAGCGATGCTCACATCAGTTTACCCATTAACATTTCCATGGAGTTCTTCGTCCAGCAGTAGAATGAACGTCAGAGAGCCCATTAGAATAAAATTTGGGAGGTATATCGGGGAAACGCATGCGCAGAGCGTAGAACGACCAACAGGCATTTAGCGCATCGCAGTTTTGAAAATTTTGAATCGCGGATCACGTATCCACAAGAACAAAAACGGATATGGTGAAAGTTATTTGGTTAAAATCGAAAGTAGGTGGTGCTAAGAAATCAGATATGGTTTGTCTGAACTAACCACCGTGTTATACTTTGAGTACTTCGGAGTAAAAGTATCTCAGTCTCTCTGGGACTCTTAAATATTTTTTCAGGGAGAGAGACCAGAGCTCAGATGAATCACCCGGACGTCACCTGATTGGCAGGGATTGAGGAGCGGAAGAACTCATCGTCATCCCTTGTGTGATCCGGAAGATATGTTCGTCGTCATCGGAGTACCCCGTCATGATTCCGCAACAACTGATCAAAGATAGACGGGCCTAGGTTAGCCTGTTTACCAAAGACCTGTATTGCACGTCAGGAAAAACTGTACTCATTCGCAACCTCTTATCAACGTTTTTGATAAAGTTAGAAACCCTGGGAAGCGTCTAGAAAAGCCCAGTAGATGCCAAAGTGTCCTTGTCTAGAAAGCATGCGTCACAGTAATTCGAGATCAAGGTGTTCCCATTCTCTTCCTCCACCTTCTCCGTTTGCTCGTTTTTCTTTTCCATTATTCTGTTTTGACTTTGAACCTTTTCTGCTTCTCTTTAATGTATCACCACGCGCCTTTACAATTCCTGTTTTTTATACCATCACGCTCTTTGTGTCTGTCAGGCGTCCGCTACAAACTCGAAATAATGAAGTTTTCAGCAGCATTCTGATCAGCTTTGAAAAGTGAACAGCACAGGTTTGGTATTAGTAAAAATCCAGCACATAGCCAAAATGTCAGAAGGCAGCATTTACTGCGAGGTAAGTGGCTGGGCCTGGTTTAACGAGTCTTTGGTCGCGTAAAACATCGAAAAAGGGAAGAATTTTCTAGATGTTTGCGAACCATTAATAAGACCCAACCTAAAGCTGTCACCTTATCGTAGTGGTCAGTCTTCTGTGGTACGTTATTCTGCGGGCTATACTGGCCGGGACTCAATTCCTTAGGGTTCAAACACGCCAGGAAGGCCAATGATGAGCAGCCAGACAATAAACAGTGGGTTCTCGCACTGTGAGTAATCGCATTAAGTGGCAGTCGAGGAAAAATTCTTACCGTCCACTGCGATAGGCTTGTGAAGGTAGTAAGGCGTTTCATCCAGGCGACAGGCATTTCCATATTTATGGAAGCAGCGATGCTTACTTCCCCCAAGCAAGGACGGGTTGAAGGAGGCCGGCCCTAAAAACCGCACAGTGATCGCTCAACGCTGGGCCGTGACCGCGGGCGCACTATTTAATACGACTGAAACACATTTGAAACAAAAGAGTCCGGCTCTGCTCAGAAGACACCTGCTGTGCGCAGCTGAGGTGAGACAGTAATGCCTTGCTCTCCGCGCCCTCAGGCCAGGCTGGCTCCTTGCATCCGAGAAAGTCAGAAAATTGAGTCACTGGCCCTGGGAAGGTACCCCAAAACACCTTAGCAAGCGCTGTATCGCGGTTTAGACTTTTGAGTCAGACTGGGGGCATGGTCTCTGAACAAAACCCTACACCCCAGCGCCTTTGGGGCCAGACTTGATTCAAAGGCTCAAAGTAAGGTACCTCAACCAAACCCCTTTCTTCGGTCTAGGAAACCGAGAAGTATCATTTGCTCTTACAGCTCTTTGCTCATCGGCCTTTTCCCACATTCCGTTGCTACCTATCAATAATGCGGCGCAATCAACCCATCTAACAAGCACCTAGTCCTTGTTCCGTGTCTAAACCTTCGTCCAAATCTAGGAAACAAGTATCATTTGCTCTTACAGCTCTTTGCTCATCGGCCTTTTCCCACATTCCGTTGCTACCTATCAATAATGCGGCGCAATCAACCCATCTAACAAGCACCTAGTCCTTGTTCCGTGTCTAAACCTTCGTCCAAAAAAACGAGAATAATAATATACTAACCTTAAAAGATCCGACTCACGCTGCAGCCTGTAATATTTTTACTTAATGTCAAATTGGTCAAAGGCATCATTTGGTAAAACTTTGCATCCCCCTGTCGATATATGTTGTGCCTCTGACACACGCATGCAATACTCTACTTCGGTCGTGCACCTCAAGCTGCTTGTGGCAAGCTCTGATGTTCCACACTTCACTCTTCGGGTATCCGATGTTCCTGACGCAATGGCTCGTGGTATCTACGGCGTGGGAGTTCCACTCAGCTCCAAGGGTTAAAGCGCCGTACTGGACTGGATCCCTGTAAACAGTCATCTTTGCACCGTGCGGTTGGCTGACTCAATTAAGATCGATCCGGGCGGGATAGCCCAACTGGTTAGAGCGCGAATTTACCGACTGGAAGGTCCGTGGTTTGAACCCAACCTCCGACTCTCGACTTTCCCTGTCTAGGATTGGGCAACCTAGCAGTATCCCAGCCTTCGTTCAGCCTCCAGGTTGCATGGAATAGCAGTGCGTTGAAGCGTTCAGCTGTAGCACCCTTCCGGTACCTAGCTGCCATGCCACCCGAAAGAAGCACGAGGGCTGGGATACTGCCAGGTTGCCCAAGCCTAGACAGGGGAAGTCAAGTGGCGGGGGTCGGAATCGAACCACGGACCTTCCGGTCAATTAGGCAATTAGGCATGAAGAGGGTGCTACAGCTGGAAGATTTTTTAGAGGGTCAATGCAGGTCAACGCGGTAAATGGTGTTGAGGCTGAGAAGGATGGGTTTTACCATGATCTTCCGTGACCGCTACGGCCAACCTGGCGGGCGATACGAATGCCCAAATTCGATGATTAAGTCCGGAAGAAGCGCAGTTAGGTTGCAGTCGGTGCTCGGCGTACGGATAATGGGTAGCGACCGCTTCAGTTGTGTGCGGATCATCGTCTGTTCCTGACCAATACGAACTTCTAACAAAAAGACTCACACCGAGTTACTTGGAGGCCAACTACCACAAGACGGTAATGAACTCAGTTGGACCATGTGGTTATCAGTTAACGATGTTTGTTTACCGATTGTTTACCAAGCTCTTCCGTTACGATGGAGAGCTTTAGTTAAGGATTGTCATTCTCTCTGGTGTACACAACTTGACTCTGATCATGCCATCGTACGGTCCAAGCTGGCACTTTGCTTTCCGTCAGCATTACGCGTGCTAAAGGAGAGCAGTTCCGTTGGTTAACCTCGAAGTACGGCAGTGAAGCATCAGTGTTGAACACTGATGTCGATGATGATGATGATGATGATGACATTTCGGCAATTTCAGCAAAAAGGATAAGGAAAGATAATCGATGTCTAGCTGCCCTGTCACCCGAAAGAAGCACAAGGGCTGGGTACTGCCAGGTTGTCCAAGCCTATACAGTGGGAGCCCGAGAGGTGGAGGTCGGGTTCGAACCACAGACCTTTCGGTCAGTAAATTCGTGCTCTAACCACTGAGCCATCTCGCCCCCACAGGTTCCAGTAGCTTGAGGGTATCGAGTTGATTTGGTTAGAAAACTACTGGAAACGCAGTCATGCGAATGACGGAGATCGCTTGGATGTTGAATGCAGGCAAATTAAAAGCGGTGTGATTTCGGTTTTTAGAACTGTTTGTCCAGACCGTCTTACACTGCATATCGTCGAAATTAGCAGGTCTTATTACTTCCAGAAAGGCCATACCAGCAACTAACGTCTGTGACGGCACACGGAGATCCCTCAAACACCGTATAATCAGGAGGTTGAAGAACGACAGAAAATGCTGGTGGACTTCGAAAAACCAGGAGATGGTGGAGGCTTCCGCTGAAAGCAACAGCCGCGCCATGTTTGGACTGATCCAATCAGCCGGTCAAAAGAAAGCAGGTGTCAGTAAAACGATATACGAAGAAGACGGAATGGCAATTCACTCCCTCAATCATCGTCTTGAGCAGTGGGCTCAGCACATCAAAGAACAGTTCAGCCGGTCTCCTTCAACACAATCACCGGAACCATTCGTCGGGCCTGAATGGAATATCGACACCAACCCACCATCAGCAACCGAAGTCCAGCATGATGTATCAATCCTGAAGCGCAATAAGACCCGAATGGTCTATATCTCGCACTCTCCAAAGAAAGTGGCCAGGTCCTGGTGAACATTTTGACAACCATACTGCAGAAGATTTGGAACGAAAACAGAATATCAGCCGAATCCAGATGCTCGACAGTCATCCTAGCCTCCAAAAAGTGTGCACGAACGTCATGTAAAAACCAACGTGGTGTTAGCCTGGTATCTTCGTATGTAGAGTGCTCCCTGGTATTATTTTGCGCAAGTTGATGGATTGTCCGGGGAGACGGATTCGTGGGAACCAAAGTGGGTTTCGTCCTGGTCGACGATTCATCGACTATATCTTCACCTTGAGACGAATTCATGAACAGAGCCACTCCATCAGACGTCCCACGTTGGTTGTTTTTCTCGATCTGAAAGCTGATTTTGATTCTGGCGATCAAAGGTGTCCCTTCCAAATTTATATCCATTATTAGGGCACTGCATGTGAATTCCTGTGGGCGCGTACGAGTATACAGCTAGCTTTTACCTGGGTTCACCAGGTCCTGTGGTGTAAGACAAGCCTACCCTCTCTCGCCTTTCCTCTTCAGCCTTGTTATTGACGTGCTGCTTGAAATTTCTCTGCCTGCCTCTGGAACCTCGGGGGTCGAAACGCTCCCGGCATGCTCGCCCGTAGATGTTGATTATGTGTACGATCCTTCCCAAGTGCAAACGATTTTCAGTAACATGAATAACTGCTGCACGGTTTGGCGTGCACTTCACACATGCAACACTTCACACTGCTACAAGACTGGATGGGATCAAACCCGAACCTCACATGTGCAGGTGAACAAATCGATGTCGCAGATGAATTTATTTACTTGGGCAGTTGTTTGGGTTTCGGTAGACTGGCTGGAGATGAAATGACCCTTTGAATCGTGACGGCCCGGACAGTTTTTTCTCACCTCGGACACATATGGCGCCGAAGTGACGTCAGACTGTCTATCAAGGACAGAGTTTATTCTGCGACACTGCGATCCATGCTGCTTTATGGCTTTAGGCGCAGAGGACATACGAAAGATATCAGCATTTGACCGTCTGTGTCTCCGAAGCATTGGTCGGGTCTGGTGTGAACGTCGGATTAGAAAGGCTGAGGTACCTCAGGTGGTCTTAGGAAGAAGGAACTCTCTCGCGATAGATGAATTACTCACGATTCATAGGCTATGCTGGTTAGGACATGTACTCCGCATGCCAGAGGACCGTCTGTCTCACAGAGCGTGCTTCGCGTAAACTGGGTGGGGTCGACAACTTCTGCCTCCCCGGGACTCAACTCACCAATGGTTAGTGACACTGGCATAAATGACCCCACCGCGCAGTCAGTGGTGCTCGTACATTAGTTCCGACACTGAGGCTTCAATACCGCACCACGATGGTGTTTATCTAGCCATAGTTAAAGTCTTAGAATTAAGAGAAGAACGGATGAAGGCCACCCAGTGTCAGCTTATCGCATGCATCCCGAAGTGTCTACACCCGCAAGCGCTCAGTCAGATAACTTGGAATTAAAACGAAAATACGAACGCCACTAACATCGACCAGCTGCCATTTCCTGCAGTTTTTTCCAGCCGGGGGCAGGAGGATTCACAGGCATCCAACCCTAGAGGGCATACTGCACCAACAGCACGCAAATTCTTCATAATCTCTTTCCTACACTTATGCCAAGTCATACGTTAGAAATGATAAATAACCGTTCAGCTGTAACACGTTTCCGGGGCATAACTGCCATGCCACCCGAAGGAGGTGTAATGGCTGAGTTAATGCTAAGTTGCCCAACCCTAGACAAAAGCAGTCAAGGTGTAGAGAGTGGGTTCGAACCACGGACCTTCCGGTTAGTAAATCCGTCCACCTCGCAGTTCGCGCCATTCTGAATGAGTCACAGGACAACTCTTCTCGGTGAACGACGTGTCGGCAAGCATAACACGACCGAGCCACCTCAGTTGATGGTGCTGGATGTTTTCCGCGATTGGGGTAACTGTCGCGCAACAAATACCCCTTTTTCTGATTACCTCGTTACGAATTCGTTGACGCCAAAAATTTTTTAAAAAAATCGTTCAGCTGTACAACCCTTCCGGTACCTGACTGCCATGCTACCCGAAGGAAGCACGAGGGCTGGGGTATTGCCAGGTTGTCCAAGTCTAGACAGGATGAGTCGAGATGCAGAGGTCGGGTTCGAACCACGGTCAATAAATTCGCGCTCTAACCACTTGAGATATCTCGCCATCCTAATCCAACAACGCCTCTAAGGCATGAGTGGTCGAAGTCTCATTCTATCTGTCCTCAGAGGCCATGTTTCGTAACCGTACAACCACACAGCCCTTACTGTAACCTCAGAATACTTGGGATAGGCCAGTATAACGTTCTCTTCCTCACTTACTCTCTTCTTTTCATCCTTAGGTAAGCAGTGATCGGTCCTCGCCATCGGTAGCTAGAGGCGATCTGGCTGCTTTGGATTCTAGACTGGTTCATCGATCTGCTCCACGTCGTCAAGCGATTTCCGCTGTTCTGGAGAGCGATACTGCAAAGGAACAGCCTGTGATCGGCACACATCTGAACTAGACGATTTCCGTTGCCCGTGAATCTCGTATTCAACCCAAGACGACCACACAGTTGAGCCTCAGCAACGCTCATGTCTCCAGCAATTAGTCCGTCGCAGAAGAGCACCTAGAGCGCCATAGAAACTGTCTCTGGTAGATCCAGAGCCACTGTCCGTTGGGGCATAGACAGACAACAGACAGGGTACGATGGACCTCTTTTTCTCGAGATTCTCTCACAGACGTTGCCAAACGAACCGCGCAGAGGCGATTATCAGCCGACCAATCAAGTAGGGACGTTTCCGCTGGGCCACTCATATAACCTTCGGCATATCCAACTGCAGCGGTACCTGGATTAGCAGAGATGCGCAGTCGGGACCTGGCAGTCAGAGAGGAGGCAGTTAGTCCACTTACAGTACTTGCATGCTGTGTCCTCGTTTCTGACAGACAGCGTACATCAATGTAGAGGGAATCCAGCGTACGAGCAAGACATACCTGTTGTTGTATTTGCTTGAGTATGCGAACATTAGAGACAACCAAATAGACTGGTTTTCGGGTTTTGAAGATAGATTCCGAAATGTTTGGGGTTATCACTGAAGTCAAACACACAGAAGCTGCAGTTGAGCGTGACGCATGGCGAACAGAGCGGTCAGTCCTGGTACTGATACCTGCGGAGAGAAGTGGGATAGGAAGAGAAAAACTTGGAAGTGTGAGAAGGGAGCAATCAGCATTAGCATGTTTTCTCTTACCTGCCCTGCCGTATGCAGCAAGCTAGGTGGCCCGGCTGGGGACACCACGCGACGGCCGATATGGTATGAGTTTATTGTTGGACGTAGATGTTATGGTGTATGTGGGCTGGGATACTGTCAGGGCGCCCACACCTAGACAAGAAGACGATTGGTGTTCCCGCCTGAAATCTTTTGCTCATAATTCCGATCGCAAGGCAACAGTGTTTGGCAGGAAATACGAGTAATTCACCATTTTGGTCAAGGTATCCGCCACACACGTTCCAACCGGCGACCAATCTAACCAGTAACCAACCCCATTTGAGAGACTATGAGGGTCATCCGGACCCCCAGTACAGCTCAAGAGGTCACGGAGGTGCGCAAACCGTCACGCCACGGTAAGGTCCAGTCTCTCTGTGCCGGAGTATCTGTCAATCTAACCGTTTCACTGTATCTAAGTATCTGACCAGTAAAATAAACAAGGATAAACCCTTATTAAATTCAAGTAATCTGCCTTACGTCACTGCTTTAAATATCCATATCCTTATTGAATTGGGCAATAGTTGGCTCTTGCTCAGACCTTGTTCCTTCTTACGATCGATGTATGTTTTATCCCCGAAACGCGCATCAGGACCCCAGTTAGGCCATACATATTAAACTGACCGAGACGGGCCCAGAGTTTTTCTGGAGCGAGATGGCGCGAATTTACTGACAGGAAGGTCCGTGATTCGAACTGGACCTCTGCCTCTCGACTTCCCCTGTTTAGGTCTGGGCAACCTGGCAGTATCCCAGCCCTCGTGCTTTCTTCGGATGGCATGGTAACTAGCATCGGAAGGGTGTTGCAGCTGGATGATTACCTTTCTTCGCACTTTGCTCTTATTCAATAACCCGCCGTTCCGTTCCGCCATCCGTCACGAAGAGAGTGGACCTTATGGTGGTATGGCGACTTGTGCACATTCACAACATATACTGGGAATGTACGTGTGACTCAGAGCATTTTATCCCAGTTCGATCAGTAATGGAAATCTCCCAGTCCTCCAGGTTGGAAGTTTGAAGATGTGACGACTTGGTTAGGAGTGTATGCTAGTTTGATGGTCTCATGGTAGCCACCGCTGTGTTGCAGTTAGACTGTAGAGCCAGAGACTGTGATTGAGGACCCAGTCGTCCACCTGCCTTGGAAATACTCCAGCCCACGTACATTCATGAATCGCGCAATTACAACTCATCCCATGCCACATCGGCCGTCGCCTAGCGTCGTCAACCAGGTAGCCTTACTTGCTGCACACAACCTGGTGGGTTAACAAAAACAGGCCACTGACAGAGCCGTTTGCCGCCCATTACCGGTAGCTGCACTATCTACGGTTGACGTGACTCGTAGCCACTTGAAAATCGTTCATCAAACCCCGACGGTCAGTTCACCTGACAGACTTTAACTTTCGCACTCCGAAAAAAGGCCGGACAACAGACTGCTCTTATGTGCACTATGGACTCATCACCATCATCATCGACAGCCTGGCATCAGTGTTCAACACCGATTCTTCACTGCCGTACAACCATGACTTATTTGAAAGCCTTATTGTAAAGAAAAGAGTAAATGTGGACGGGGGAGGGACTTAGTGCTAGCTTAACACAGTCATTCCGAGGTGCCTACATCTCCAGACATTCACTCAGGCAATCTGGATAGAAACTGACAACAAGAACGCCACTGGCATCGGTTGGTAGCCATATCTTGTAGTGTCTCCAACCAGGCACAGTGAGGATCACGCGGTCCCCATCCTGGAAGGCGAGTAGCACCGACAGCACCATGGACTCCTTCCTATTGACGTGTGCTATCTGTGGATAAAAGATTCCCAATCCAGGTGTGTTTGTGAACTGACCTTCCTGTTGGCTTCCTCTCACTTCCGGTTACGCATACCTCTGAAACCTTCAGAAACCGCCTTGGCTGTTTCTGCTGATGTTTTAGGCAACAGAACTGAAGGATCCCCGCTTTGATGGTTGTCTCTGTGTGGGTCATTTGACATCTGAAATAGCATCTCCTAACCGCTGCCCTAACAAACTGCAGTTCTGCTACACTCAAAGACAGTTCTTACGACTCTTTGAGTGGCACGCTGTGTGATCTGAGGACAAAAGTGCGCAAGTAGGTAGACTTAGCGCTGCTGAGGCTCTATTAGGTAGTCATATTGGACGGAAACCGGGACGCACGAATAGCGGCGAATGCCTGGTGCAGTTATCTTCTGACCGCACACTGCTTCTTTGCAGTACTGACTTTCGGAACAACCGAAGCCGGTTAGCCACATGGTGCCCTCACCTCCGAGGCAACCTCTAACAAAACGGCACCACATTGCCACTAGCTACAGGTCGTATGGGTCACGTACTGACTCTCGCTGGTACTGGAATACCTATTTAGAGTCGAATAATGTGCCTGTTTGTTGGTGCTCTCTGTTACGCTCTCAAGGGACGCGCGAAAGGCGCACAACTCATCCGGTCTTTGAGAAGCTGTTGGACCCCGATGTAAAACAAGTCTACCAGAACCAGCTACTGAAGTCTTCTTTAGATAATGCGTCTTCCGAGGTTGAATCAGGCTGGATGTTACCCTGAAAGACGCCGGACGCTCGGCTTGTGGAACAGGACAACCAGCTTGATCCCGTCGCCGTATCTCGACTTACACGAAAATTGTTGGACACGCATCCACCTTGGTCAAGAGTACAATGCTACCCAATGAACCAGTATATTTAATGTGAAAAGAGCATCTACGTTGATTGAGAAGCTTGATGAATCCAGAAAGCTGAGGAAATGAAAGTTACAAATTTTGTGAATGCACTTAAACTCGTTCAAATCGTTCAGCTACAGCATGCTTTCGGTGCCTAGCTGCCGTGCCACCCGAAGGTAGCATGAGGGCTGGAATGCTGCCAGGTTGCGCTTAACCTGGTTGGCACAACAGGTTCAAAGAGAGCTCCAGTGCGCGAAACAATCGTTGATAACAACGGAAAAATGTCTGATTTCCTGGGCTGAACATTCAAGGCCTATTCGGCTGGGCGCCTGCAGTTTTTCAGCTGGATTTCCGGACCGCAGCACAGTCCCGGGCAGTGAAATTTGCACCCCAGACGGCTTCGAAGTGCGTCTCTTCTTCAAGCTCCTCCGAACTGCTGGTTCTGACGAACTCCCATCGACTTTGTTTGAAATTGTAGGTGAACAGTGCTGACGAAGGCCCATTGGGACAATCAGCTAGGCGGCCTCTGAACGAGACTATTCTTTCTCGTACTTGTGAAGCTTTCGGTGGTTCCAGTTCATCTTCTATCGACTCTCTCGTGGGTCAGAATTTCTACTAAAAACAGCAGATGTTCCACGATAACAATCCAGTTTCCCCTCTTCATTCCTATGAGTGTGTCGTTTCCGTCCCCACTCATTGAGGTTTCTCGGGTTGCCTGTCTCACAGACTAGTTGGAATGGCTTCGGACTTTTTCCGTCATTTGTTCAAGTTCCTTCGTTCGTTTCTTTTCTTGACCAGTCTGCACATTCGTTTTCTATTTAACGCTACAGTTACGCAATAATCGTTCGAGCTGTTGCCTCCAGTAAGTCTGCGACAGCTTCACCAGTCGTAGGACTCGTATATAGTTCATAGCTGATTATGTTGAGGTGATGATGCTCGGTTTAGTTAACGGAGCTCATGGCATTCATACACTGAGAGGACGGCACATCAGGATCCTTGTCTGAAAGTGCTGGCAAGTGTCTGGTCTAAGTTCTTCTCTTTGTTTTACTTTCACTTGCCCTGTACAGCTACACGTGTAATGGTATTGATTGATTTTAGCACTAATTGGGAAATGGTCGGAACACAGGTGGCGCCGTGCACGATCGTAGATGCGACACTGTCGAAGCCTTTGCTACTACGTAGCATATCCACCCCAAAGTCTCTGCTTTGTTCCTGTGGATCCCCTCCGCACGGTCAACTCTCAGTTGAAGTGGTACCTTCCCGATTGTTCACTCGCAGTCCTGACAAGCTGAGTTCTTTTGTCCGGCATCTAGTCGATGGAATCGAGCACATTCAGATGAAAAATACTTCTTTGTTTACAAACGAAATGTTTTCATTGCAAAAAAACAACGGTGCTTGGTGTAATATCCTGTTCACTGTGAGTTCTTTCGATGGTACTGTTTTTCGATTGTTTTCTGTGTCCTGAATCCAAATTTATCTCGGGTTTTTTAATGGCATGTCCTAACTCCACATGCCTCATCATATCCACGGTACGAATGCAAACTGTCGTGATTTCGGTCTCTCAGCTATAATAACCCTTCTGTGCTTAGCTGCCATGTCACTCGAAGGAAGCATAAGGGCTGAGATACTGACAGGTTTCCTCAGCCTAGACAAGGTCGGTCGACGTACCCAGGTTGGGCTCGAACCCCGGAGCTTCCGGTCAGTAAGTTCGCGCCTTAATCACGGAGCTATCTGGAACTTCACTCGGTTCTCCAGCAACCTTGTGAGTAGTGCGTTACGTTTATACAAAATAAGCAAGTTCAATTATTCGTGCCTCAAACGGTTAAGCCCACCACACGAGGAATTACGTTCCGGGCCATTGCAGTTATCCTTGTCTGTTCTGTCAGCAACAGTGCTTGCGTTGTTTCGGCCTTAACAGAATCCACAGTTATTGCCAAAATGAATACCTGAGTATTGCACTGGTCCTCATCAGGTGCGAACCGAGTGCCTTAAGTATGCGGCGGCCGTTTTGACCACTAAGAATACCCGTAGAAGATCTCAGATTGCCACGTCTGAACTGTGTCGCTCCAGCGTTCGACCATATAGGAATTGTTACTATTTGGCAATGGAAATTTGCCAACAGCGCGGTCAACTTCGGTGAATGTCTTCCAACATAAAGAACGAAGTGCGCTTTCCACAATGCCCAGTAGAATCAAACGAAAGTAATTCGCTGCCGCTTAGATGCCGTCTTCATATCTCGGTGAGCACTCTGAATTACTTGATCGCTTCGTACAACCGGATTCCATTTTAATCAGGTAAGTTAATTCCAACCGTCAAGCGACCGCTGGTCTTCATGCTGGACCCCATAACCACACTATGAAGGTTGTGTCTGGAGTTCGCCTGGAAATACTGAACAAATGCCTGAACCGAGTTTAATCGGTTTAACCGCAACGCAGTCTTTTGGTCAATGGTTAGAGCGCGAATTTACTGACTGGAAGTTGCGTCGTTCGAGCCCGACCTCTGCCTCTCGACTTTCCCTGTCTAGGCTTGGGCAACCCGGCAGTATCCCAGCCCCCGCCCTTCCTTCTGGCGGCATGGAAGTTGGGCGCCGAAAGAGTGCCACGGCTGAACGACTTTTTTCGGAGAATATAATGTTCCGTAAATTTCCGTATGACAATCTTTTCACAAATGCACCTTCCGGCCTAACCACGTAATCTGACTGTCGGGCGCCTTTCTTTCAATCTATCCAGCTCTGGAAACCAAACTGTGGACAGTCGCGGCCGAGTAAAGTAACTGCTTAGGTGACTGCAATCCGACTGTGTAGTTCTTCGTGTCCTTCCTACTCAGAGTCGGTGTGAAAAGTTACTGAGGTGATCCTGGCCACCCCATCTAAACAAATTGCACGCGACCCCCCCTCCCCCACTAACTACTTAATAGCTGTCCCGTCTTCCTAAGCGATCGTTTTCGTTTAGCTACTGCATAAAAAAATTTCCTGATTGGTTTACTTTGGTTGTTTTTTAGTGGCTGGAGACACTTCAATAGATGGCTGTCAACCAGTGACGTTCTTGTTGTCAGTTTCTCACCATATTGCCTGAATGAGTGTCTGGTGGTGTAGGCACCTTGGAATGATTGTGGTAAGCTAACACTAAGTCCCTTCCCCGTCCACCTTTGTCCTTTTTTCCACCATAAGGCTTTCAAATAAATCATGGTTGTACGGCAGTGAAGCATCGGTGTTCAACACTGATGTCATGCTGTCGATGATGGAAATGATGATCTTTCGAGCGAGAACTAATCAAATGGGATGCCATGTAGGTTAGTGGACTTTCTTCACATCTCAGCAGGGAGCCCTAGAGAATCGTGATTGTTCGAAATCAGCCGTGTTCTCACCCAACACATACTTTGATGCCTTTCTGCTGGTAAGCAATTGCACCGAGTTTCTATTTGTGGATGGATTGTCTTTTTTTTACACCACTCCAGTTGGATGGTTTTGATGACATGTGATGGCGTGTTCAAGTAGAACATAAGGTTGATGGAAACTCGAGGACTGCGCCTACCTGATGAGCCTCAAGAAGGGCGAAACCGGTCGTGGGCTGTTGGAAAGTTTTTAGCAACCTTGTGAGGAGTTTCCTTTATGAAAAGACATGTGAACTACTTTAGTGGACAGTGGGGCGAGATGGCTCAAGTGGTTAGAGCGCGAATTTACTGACCGGAAGGTCCGTGGTTCGAACCCGACCTCTGCCACTCGACTTCCCCTGTCTAGGCTTGGGCAACCTGACAGTATCCCAGCCCTCGTGCTTCCTTCGGGTGGCATGGCAGCTAGGCACCGAAAGGTCGCTACAGCTGAATGATTTATTTATTTTATTTAGTGGACAGTTCACGCCCAACCCTGTTCAATACACTGGGAATCTCATCCCTTCAGACTGGTTTGGGGCTTACTACTACGTCGCTTTGAGGGGGGGGGGCGAGTTTCCCTCGTTAGTCACTCTTACAAAACCCCGATTCTTGTATCTACTGTTCATCCCATTTTCCAGAACGAACAACTAACACCCTTTGCGCATATGTGGAGCGCATTGATACGCATGAATGAACTGTTCAACTCCCATTCCGAAACGTGTTCCACCGTCAAACTTTGTGCCGTCACAGGTGGTTTGTGTGGAAAGAATTCTTGTCCCTGTGCTGGGCTACAAATACGTACCGGTAGTGTAGCCTCACTGGGTACGGACCATTTGTATTCGTGGGCTCCGTGTTCGCGTACTTTTGCAATCGAATTGACCATGAGTTGGGCAAAACTAACAATGGACGCGGACCAACCGTGGGAGCCAACGAGCGGCGTCACCAATCTTTCTCAACCGTCGTTTGGTGTATTGGAGAACTGGGTCGATCTGTTGTTGCTTGGCCAACTGAGTGCACTGGCCACCAATTCAGTGCAAGTAGAACCGGAGCCAGTGAGTTTCCTTGAGGAGGTGAGTCAACCATAGTCGTTAACAGTGGGTCACGTGTCCATTTCCGATTGGTCAAATCAACTCTAGGCACCAAGCTCAGAAATCCACGGCCGGTTATTCGTATATGCACCGGTGAAACATCTCAAATTGGTTGCTATTTTGTGAAAGAATATGACTTTTAAGGGGTTTTGTGGACACATGTGGGTTTCAGGTGTCTTGAAAAGCTTGTGACTGTCCATTTACCTCTAAGAAATGGGCAGTTGTGTCCATTAGGCACAAATATGAGCTGTATTTATATAACAGCATATGGTAGCTGTCCGAGCCCACGAACAGTAGCCAGTCGGCAACGGCAGTTCGTGTGAAGCACCGTGAAGATGGTACGCGATGGACTTTCCCGATTCTTTACGGTTTACACTGTGGGAAGGTTCTTCCGAACCACTGCCGGCGAACCACATGATAAGTTCGAAGGACGACCCGCAGACACCAGCTGTCGAACATCCGCCACCCGCTAGGACCGCCTCCAGTGTGTCTAAAGTAGCTCGGGGCGAGATGGACAAAGTGGTTGGAGTGTGGATTTACTGACCTGAAGGTCCGTAGTTCGAACCCGAGCTCTGCCTCTCGACTACCCCACTGTCTAGACTTGGGAGACCTGGCAGTATGCCAACCCTCGTGCTTCCCTCGGGTGACATGGCAGTTAGGCACCGAAAGGACGTTACAGCTGAACGATTTATATATTTATTTTATTTTGTCCGCCTTCAAGTTTTTGCAACAACTGAGCCAACTTAGTCTGAATTCAACTGCATATACTCGTGAAAGTTGTGAGAAGAATCAGAATAGCGATAAAGTTCGTTTCCGGAGTTTGGTCCGGTGTGTGGTTAGGGACATCCATAATTTGATGTTCGAAGTGAAGAGGTGTGTGGATCACTGAGTCAGATCACACAGTCACCGGCAGATCATCATCATCATCATCATCATCATTTGAAAGACATATCTTGGGAGAGGTTCCTCGAACCATTGCTATGTCACTTTTGCCGTGTGTATATTTGCTCCCGAAAAAATATGCGTATTATCACTATGTAAATCAGTTCGAGGGTGCCCATATGGGATTCGAACCCGAGCAATCGAAAAACCGATCCAAAACTTTATCCATCCGGGCTCGATTGCCATTCAACCATGTTTTCCAAGTAACCCAGTTCTTATGAGTATGATTTTTCAATTTTATGTGTTACAAAGGCGGTGAAATCAATCGCACCGCACTGCCATACAACTCTGTCAGTTTACTTGCACAAAGATCCCTGCTGAAAAGAAAAATTCTCGACGGGAGGGTATGTCTGACAGGCCGCGGAGGCCTGTACGTCTCCAGGACTCAACCAGACACTCCGGAAGACGACTGACAATATGAACGCTGTTGACATCTTTCACCGTTTGCAGCCAAGCACGGGGTAGTTCTCAATCGGGGGCGAGATAGCTCAAGTGGGTAGAGCGTGAATTTACTAACCGGAAGGTCCGTGGTTTGAGCCCGACCTCTGCCTCTCAACTTCCCCTGTCTAGGCTTGCGCAACCTGGCCGTATCTCAGCCCTCGTGCTTCCTTCGGGTGACATGGCAGTTAGGCACCGAAAGGATGTTACAGCTGAACGATTTATGTATTTATTTTATTTTGTCCGCCTTCAAGTTTTTGCAACAACTGAGCCAACTTAGTCTGAATTCAACTGCATATACTCGTGAAAGTTGTGAGAAGAATCAGAATAGCGATAAAGTTCGTTTCCGGAGTTTGGTCCGGTGTGTGGTTAGGGACATCCATAATTTGATGTTCGAAGTGAAGAGGTGTGTGGATCACTGAGTCAGATCACACAGTCACCGGCAGAGTATCATCATCATCATCATCATATTGTCAGCTGTAAGAACCGCGCACTCGTCGTGCAGTGGTTGTAGCTGCCGCAGTTTCGTTCACTGATGATTTGGGGACGGCAGTGACCAGCGCAGCTGAATTTGCTGGTAACGGTTTTTATACTTCACTGCCAGGTCATTGTTTGACCGCCTCTGGCACTCTTCCACCTTTTACGTGCTTGTGCAAGAACCTTTCGAGGAAGTCTGTTGATTGGCATACGCAGCACGTGGCCAAGCCAGCGCAACCTGTGCAGTGTGATCAGTTCATCTATCAAGGGTGAGTTATTTCTCCCGAATACCATTCGGCGTACTTCAGAATTGCTGATCCGGTGTTCCCACCAGATTCGGGCAATGCTCCGAAGACATCGATGGTCAAACACTGAAAGTCTTCTGACGTCCTCGGCGCGCAGCGGCCAGGTTTCTGATTCATGGAGCGCAGCGTAGCATGGTAAACTCGACCCTTGACAGAGAATTGATGTCACGTAGGTTCGCAAAAGCTGCTCTGGCCTTCCGAATCCGGATGGAAATATCATCTTTCACCAGACCACCAGGACTGATACAGCTGCCCAGGTAAACAAATTTGTCTACTACCTCAATCGGCAGATTGTAGATCTGGTCTAGTTCGTAGGGAAACATAGGTTTATCTTGAACACAGTTGTCCGCTTGCCAGAAAAGCGATTTGAATCGTAGCGATTGTGAGTCTGTATGGGGCTTAGAAGACATGCGCCAGCGATTTCGGCTAGATATGATGCGATTGTACCCGGGCTGTAGCGTTCGGCTGACGTAGTTTTTTTGTCGCCTGAATTGTTCTTCGAAATACTCAACTTATTGCTGGAGGCGACGATTCTGTGAGCGACTTTTCCATCTTTTTCACTGATGAAAAAAATCGTCTAGCTGTAGCACCCTTTCGGTGCCTAGCTGCCATGCCATCCAACGGAAGCACGAGGACTGGGATACTGCCAGGTTGCCCAAGCCTAGATAGGGGAAGTCGAGAGGTAGAGGACGGACCTTCCAGTCGGTAATTTCGCGCTCTAACCACTGATCTATCTCGCTAATAGTCACCCTCTGTAAGCCGGCAGATCGAAACTGAATCCACCTGTTTCCTGCACCGAAATCCTGCGTGTTCTGAGCTTCTTTCGCCAATTATTCCCGTGGTTTCCTGGCATCAGTAAGGTCCGTTGACCTTGACGATATCCATGTAATCTATCCGGATGCCTTGGGGAGGCATTTCTACAGGCTAAGGGCACTCTGTTCTATTCTCCTTCCAGCTAGTCTTCAGCATCAGTGAATCCGTGACTTTTTGTTAGTTTTCTAAACAGATCTGCTCAATATTTTTGAGTTATGGAGACCTGTTAGTGTCAGTGAACTGAGCAACATTCCATTAGTCTTGAGGGAAAACACATTGCCAAACGAGCCTCAAAGGGAATGACAGTCGTTGATTGGATCTCTCCTCCGGCCGCATGATCCAAGTGAATCCTCTACTGTTATGCATTTGGCGGCCTCCAAGTGGCATGGTGCGATCGCTTGTGCTGAAAGTCCGCACCGACCAGGAACAGATGTTATCGGACGCGCAGCTAAACGGGTCGATCCGGCTTCCCGAGTTCCTTCTGCCGGGTTTCGTCGTCCATCTCGAACGTTGTTATCGCTCACCAGGATGATTGTCCTTTTTGCTGACCGAAGCAGTTGTGGCAGGTGTCGATAAAACCCCTCTTCGCAACTTTCGAGCATCTGCGGACACAACAGACCCGATTGTATTGATCGTAGTTGTTCCAGACAGCCACAGAGAACAAAGACGACCGTCCGACAAAGCGCTTTCAACTCTGGAACTGAGGCCAAATACCATGATCCACTCCATCACACTCACCAGAGAAGCGAAATTTGAAACAGCTGCGCTCTTTCGCGAATTTTAGGCGTGTGTGTGTGCAGAGTGGTCGGTTGAGTCCTAACTTATTTGGTCCAGACAACTTTCCTGAATCCCACTGCGTTTTGACGGCTAGTAGTGATCGAGTTACCGAGTTTAGTAGCGTTTTAATCTGACCGACTACCTACCCCCAACACCTGAGATTTCGAAGATCACAGCGGGTTCTCGGTGGTTGCCCGGCCTTGTGTATCAGACAGGTGACCTAGTTGGACTGACCTCCAGTAGTATTTGTTTGTGCTATTGTTCTGCGTGTTTACTTGACCCAGTTTTCGTGTCTTTCGTGCTGATAGCGTGATTAAATGGTGTGCGAACTTTGTTCAGTCACCGCTGTGGTTTTATGATCACGGCTACCTATAGGTTCGGTCACCGTACCACGCCCAGTCTTATCGTTATTGTCTGTTTTCCGTCGGACCGCATACGAGGAAGCACTCGTGAACTTCATTTCCGCACGCAAACTCTACTGGTAACACCGCAGCCCGGTTCTAATTTAAACAGTCCGGAATGAATCAGCCCTTATTTCGAATAGCTCGCTCGGGTTTCAGTTCTGCATCTCTGTGGGCTCTTCGAATTCGTCCAAACAGTGGTTCGCCAGACTGTTCTGTCGAATGTCAGAGTTTTCAACCACATGAAATCGAGATTACGGTTTAGTTTTTCAAAATTACCCGAAAACTGTCGCCCTCCTTCAGTGACTCAGTGGTGAATTAGTTTCCTTTCGGTTCCCAGCTGCCATCTAAACCCACGGACGCCCATGGGCTCAGATTTTGTCAGGTTGCCTCAGCCTAGACAGAAAGAGCCGACATGCAGAGCTTGGGTTCGTACCACGAAACTTCCGGTCACTGAGCCACCTTGATCTCGCCAGTGGGTGGTTGCACATCGCCGTGTACGTTCCGTTTCAATTATCTGGGTTCGTTTGAAAATCTCAGCGCCCGGTAATCGATCTTGCTACAAGATATTGGATAGGTGAAATGTGCCGGGCGTTCCAATGTGTCAGGTAGAACGTTCACATTTCGCTATCATACAATACTGAACACACTACAGCGCGTGACGAGATGGTGACGGAGCGGGAGATGGGCGAATTTACTGACTGGAAGGTCCGTGGGTCGAATCCAACCTCTGCCTCTCGACTTCCCCTGTCTAGGATTGGGCAACCTGGCAATATCCCAGCCCTCGTGCTTCCTTTGGGTGGCGTGGCACCGAAGAGGTACGACATCTGAATGTTACAGCAGGTGACTACACTGAGGCGTTAATTTTCACTCGTTTATTTACCCAATTCACCCGAGCATTTACTTCATCGTTGCTGATGAAGTGCGTACGTGGTGCTGCTGGGTCTCTCCGAACCGAGATGTGAGACGTTGCCGAGACGAATACTCCCATTTTTGTCGGCATAAATCGCCCGCCTCCGACTGGGCAGATAAAATATGGTCTAGGATTGGCAACCTGGCAATATCCCAGCCCTCGTGCTTCCTTTGGGTGGCGTGGCACCGAAGAGGTACGACATCTGAATGTTACAGCAGGTGACTACACTGAGGCGTTAATTTTCACTCGTTTATTTACCCAATTCACCCGAGCATTTACTTCATCGTTGCTGATGAAGTGCGTACGTGGTGCTGCTGGGTCTCTCCGAACCGAGATGTGAGACGTTGCCGAGACGAATACTCCCATTTTTGTCGGCATAAATCGCCCGCCTCCGACTGGGCAGATAAAATATGACTGTCTTCAGAAGCGGTTTGTGGATTCTTGACTCTTGCAGCTTCGTTTTGACCGATGGAGTGTAAAGAACGACATAACTCGTTTCTGAAGACACCAGTTCTCGAACATGCTGAGACATAAGAAGACGGAGTGGCCTATCTTGTGTTCAACTTGATCAAATAAGGCTGTTCCGCTCCAGAAAATGATGAGTAACCAAAGTGAAAATTTCGTACCTTTCACTACTAGCTTTCCATCAATCGGTGTTTCATGTCAGTTACTGCGTAGCGTCACTGATAGTTAACAATGCTCATCTTGACTACTGCCTGTTTATTGTCAAAGCGGGTTACTGAGTGTCTTGCACTTGGAATCGCTCGTCCAATCAGATGCAGTGATGTTGGGACGTGTAGGTTGAAATTGCAAACGGTTTTTAGTTACTGATGAGTAGTCGAATTTTAAAAGCGCTACGTAGGTTTCGTGGGATGCACCTGTGAGATGGCGCTGGGGATTGTTGCTGATTTTGGTTTTCGTATGAGTGCTATAGAATTTGGAGTTTACGTTGAACCGGTAAGACTTTCCAAAAAAGTTTCCGCATGACGCCGTCTCTATTAATTTGAACCGCTTAATGCAAGTTCACGCAGTAGGTGTCGATTCCTTCCACTCACCTTGGAGCTCGCTTTTTTGTTTAATATTCGGAGCATTTAAAATGATTGTTTATGTTGTCTAGACTTGGAAACTTTGTTTGTTGTTTGTGGTCAATCGTGTGTGTTGATCCAATCATCTATGTGGTTATCATAGACCCACATCTCTTGTGACCATCTCGCATATGCGACATCGTTTTCCGGTATTCAAACAGCTCGTGACGGTACGTCCACTGTGGACGCGGTGTCAGCTTCGTTGAATGAGTCGATCTGCCTTTTCGCTTTACGTTTACGTATCAAGTCGCCAGTTAGGTCAAGCAACTTGACTTGGATATCCACTCATTTTTTGGAGAGGATCCTGGCGTTATCGTGCATTGATTTCTGCATTTGAAAACGAGCCCGAGTGCTGAAGTTGCAAACTTACTGACGGGAAGGTCCGTGGTTCGAACCCAACTCTGGCATCTCGACTGTTCTTGTCTAGGTTCGGGCAATTTGGCAGTACTTCGGCTCTTTTGGTTCTTCTGGGTAGTATGGTAGCTAGGTACCGAAAGGATGTTTTAGCTGAATGATACGTAGATCCTCTTTCTCTCTGATTCGCTTTCGCTTTATTTCAGTCTACCTGTCCGCTCAGTCCAGATTCCGATTCGACCGCGACCCAACAAGTGGAAGCTGTTGTGCTGAAGAACGATCAGCTCAATGACGCCTCTCCTATCTCGGCTGTCACACGTCCCAACACACTGACAATCGTTCTTCATGACTCAAGTGAAGATGACATCACATGCAGTGACCTTGACCCTAACTCAAAAAACTGGTCGAAACTAGCACAGTCCTGGGACTTGACAATAGAGAAACGAAAGTGTGAACCGGGAACCATTGTGATCGATATGTTTAACCCAGTGTTGGACACGTTGTTGGAACAAGTCTTACACTTCCGACAGACAGTATGCAACCGATTTTAACTTTTCCCACATTTTTTTATCGATTTGGACCAAATAGGCTATGTAAACCCATTCTGAACTCTTTCCTGATTTACTCGATGTTAGATTTTTCCACCTACCTCCTGCGTACTTTCACGTCCCCCCCCCCGCACCGCAGATTTTACTCACATCATGTCCATCCATGTGATTATTTTGTTAGCTGTGTTTTTATCGATCTCGATGTGTTTTGATTCATCAATCGAATTTTATGTCCAGATCACACGCGTTTTGGTGGGCGAAGACGCTTTGGCTGACAGGAGGAGTCCGACGACCGGATGTTTTCCAGAACTGACTACAATTTTTTCGGTGGCATAACGGAGACTTGCCTGTATGGTTTAGTTCTCAAGTCTGTCTCGGAGGACCAACATTCATCGATCCAGGTACGGTGATCTTTCGGTGCACACGAACACGGTGTTCCAGAACTCTGGGATTAACTGGTACTTGGTCAGGAGCTCGTTCCGAATTTGAAAGCTGTATCCGGGTAGATAGGTGGATGTCTATAATGGTGACGCCGCGACAGAGGTCATGGTGACGGCTGAGACCATTCATCGTTCACTCGGGATGCACCACAATACGCCACAACGATGTCATCTCGGTTCGTGCATGCTGCAGTCTTGCCGGCACACAAAGTTCTCTCAGCGACGACCTGGCTTTGAGCGTTGCACGCCCGAAGAGAATATTGGTAGCTGGTTCTTCTGTTCGTTGGGCTGAGCAATCAGGTTGCATGCAGCCGTGACACCCTTTCGGTGCCTAACTGCCATGCCACCCGAAGGAAGCATGTGGTCTGGGATACTGGCAGGTTGCCCAAGCCTAGACAGGAGAAGTCGAGAGACAGATGTGAGATTCGAACCACGGACCTTTCGGTCAGCAAATTCGCACTCTAACCATTGAGCCATCTCGCCCCCCTGCGTCTACAAACAGACCATATGCTAGATGCAGATAAATTTGTTGTTCATCATCGAGATACAGGAGATACCGGATCTTCTTCGACCAGAAGTGTACCCTCACGGAATTTGAGGCTTGGGCAGGGATAAACTCATCCTTCAGATAAAATCTGTTTAGCAACTTGCTGTTCTCGTCATCGGGGTGTTGAGTATGTCGCCGACTTGATATCGCTTTGCCCAACAGGAACGGCTCTTGTGTGCAATCGGTCGTTCTCTGTATTTCGGTGAGTTAGTCTCATCATCGGCGCACAGAAGCTCTCGGTTTTGACTGTCGATGTGCTAGTCAGTAATCTGACACCAACACAGTCACCACGTGATATGAATTTCTTTGACTGAGGGGTGAGTGGCGCTATGACTCATCCAAGTACGGGACGAGATTGCCCAAGTGGTTAGAGCGCGAATTTACTGGCCGGAAGGTCCGTGGTTCGAACCCAACCTCTGCCTCTCCACTCCCCCTGTCTAGGCTTCGGCAACTTGGCAGTATCCCGGTCCTCGTGCTTTCTTTGAGCTGTGGCGCGGCAGCTAGGCACCGAAATGGTGCTACAGATGAACGATTTTTTTCATACAATTACATGTTAATCACTACTGATCAGTCATTCGTGACCAAATTACTTAATTTTCACTTAATAGCTGGAAGATTAAGGGTTCGAATCGCCCTGGAGGTCCGCACTGCCAACGATCCCCAGGAAGAATGAAATGGCTCTGTGGTGCCTCTCGGCAGAGATTGCCTTCACTTACCGGGCTAGATCACGTTACCCGATTTCAGCGTAGAGCCTGAGTCAGGTGGCCTTAGCCAGACCGGGAACGAAACAGTGGTCATACTTGATGCAATGGTCCGGAGCTATGATGACCTTGGTCGGTTAACCCAGTAAGAGACATCGCTGCATCAGTGTCATCACGGTTAAGGACTGATGTTTCACTGGGTCTGGAAGCACGTGACCGACTTCGCCGACGGTTGGAGTCGACGTGGTCACCAAGTGGCAGTAATTTGCCACTCCTCATTCATGAACTGGTTGGTCTACCTCTGTCTGATCCGTTTTTCGCTTCGACTTCTACCACTCTGTTCGGTGGTGAGCATGATGAAGACAGAACATCGGGATGCCTTTCATTGGGGATTCTTCGAATTTCGCTGTGTATTTTGACGTGTATACAAGCGATTGTAAGCGCTCCCTTATGCTATGGCTGTGAGAATTGACGCCTCTTATTCGAAGATTTGAGGCAGCTCTAAATGTTAGGTCACCGGTGTCCTCGTAGCATAGCACAGTTTATCTGCCAGTGCGTACGCAGAAGATTAGCTCACTGAATTGGGGTGTTTCGGACACGTATGCCCAACCATCGTCTACCGAGTAACGTGCTGTTTTCTGTTCCAGGGTATTGTTGGCGAAAGGTTTGCGGGGCACAAACATGGTTACTGTCACACTGAGCACTGTTGGATCCCCGTGTCTCCCTGACTGGGGCCCTGATTCTGATTGCAGGTGTTTGGAAACCCTGCATGATATGCCTCGCAATCGGTGTCGATGATGTGCGATTCCCTAGCTGGAATGTCTAGCTAAAGTACGCCTGTCGTGCACTGGTCGCGAACGAAGCTCTGTTGATCTCGCTGGTTGTGCATTACCCTGATATGAACGAACGTTCGTTCAGCTGTAACACTCTTCCGGTGCCTAGCTGCCATGCTACCCGAAGGAAGCACGAGGGCTGGGATACTGTCAGGTTGCCCAAGCCTAGGCAGGGTAAGACGAGAGGCAGAGGTCGGATTCGAACCATGGACCTTTCGTTCAGTAAATTCGCGCTCTAACCACTCGAGCCATCTCGCTCCACTCTGATATGACACTCAGATGTGTTTATTCTAATATTGTTCGAAGGTGTAGGTAACTTATTCGTGACCGTCCTCCTCAAGGACACAGGGTTACTTGGCACCAAGTCCCAACCCTTCCCCTTATGATTGTATAGCCGTTCATTATCCGTATAAATCACGGTCGTTTTGCTATCAATGGCGATGATACTAATGATGATAACGAGGCATTCAAATTCTGCCTTGGAGACCTTCAAGCATCCAGTATTAATAGTACTGACTGACTACCAGCTGTCTGCATGTTGTCTCCATCAAGTGGAACGACGGTTGCACAAACTCGACTGGCGGAAATGAATCAAATAATCGATAGTTCAATGTTGAGTGGATATCACTCACGGGCCAATTGGAGGGGACCCCCCCCCGAGCCAATAAGATGAACAATCGAATGAGCCAATCCGCATGCATCCCGATGCATTTCGTCAGTCCAGTGTTAAAATCACATTCGCCTGCAGTGTTATTTTGACAAGATGGTGGAAACAACGCCTCTTGATTACAAAAATTTCAGGCTAATAGAAAAAATGGTCGAAACGAGGGGAATAGGTTTGCTTTTTTTCCAATCGGGATTGACAGTCGCGGTCAGGAAAGCACCACCAGAGCAGGACAGTCCCTTAGACGGGCGGGAATCTAAAGTTGTGTGTCTTCGAAATAGCACCTGATTCCAATCTTGACGCCAACTCATTTTGGGCATCCAGTGCGGATACATGTTACGACGGTGTTTCGGCCGAGTTATTAAATAACCTACTGACAACCTTGTGAGTAGTTTCCTTTGTGAAAATATATTGTGATATCTCGAATATCATACCAAGTTGAGCCTGAGGCGGCCTTTGTGCAGCACATTCAGGTGAAGAACATCATAAACGAGAGATTCAGTTGAGTATCTCGTGAAAACCGAATTGGTTTGCAAATGAGTGTGTTTCTCAAAAACAGTCCAATTTGGGTTCAAGTGAAACATAAGGTTGACGGAAACTCGGGGACTGCGCCTACCAAATGGAAAAGCAAAACCGGTCGTGGGTTGTCGAAGAGTTTTCAGCAACCTAGTGAGTGGTTTCCTTTGGTAAAGTAACCTGGTCGTCAGCTATCGGAAGGAAATTAGTTCCAATCAGTACGAACCGGGACGAATCGATTTTTTGGAACGGGTGTGAAATTTGACCGTCGCTGCCTCCCATCCGTAGCAGTCTCCGTGTAGTGGCCGTCTCAGACAATGTCTGCGATATGAACACGTTGAGTGTGTATTCGGCCTAGAAAGCCAGAAAATCAAACAGTCTGACTGCGAAAACCATGAGGAGGTTGGACGATTATCAGTTTCTGGTGTATGTTCACTGGATTTTTTCTGACTAGTTGAGTGTGTATTCGGCCTAGAAGGCCAGAAAATCACACAGACTGACTGCGAACACCATGGGGATGCGGCCACCAGAGGGAGTGAGGATCTCAAGGTCTCGAGCAAACTAACCAATCGCATTGCTCCGGCGCAAACGTGTTCTTCTGTGCAGACGTGATGGTCCCCTAGTGTGTGTGTGTGTGATGGCAACAAGCTAGTCTGTACTCACGAGGATAGTCGCGGTGTGAAATCCCAAGGTACTGCCTGCAACAGAAACATACGAACGGGTCGTTCCGCGTTACCAGCCTGTGACATCCACGGTGAGATCATATGAGTTACAAACAGACAACAATGCCATCGAGGTTCACAGAACCATTTGAAGTAACTTGACAACTTAAGGTTAGGGTATTATCTAGAAAGCGCCAGGAGGGGGTTTGACGATTATCAGTTTCTGGTGTATGTTCACTGGATTTTTTCTGACCTCACCTTGGTGCGTGATAAACAGTACCTTCGTCTAATTCTCGGAGACTTTGGCGTCCATCCTGTTCACGCACCAAATGCCGTACATTCATCAATCAATTCAATCAGCTGTAAACCTTGTACCATAGGCACATTGGTTACAGCTGCTACAGTTTCGATCACCGGAAATTGGGGGTGTGTGGAACCTACAGTCAAGCGTTGGAGGCAAAGACACGTTCAGTTTGTTCGGAAATTGGACAGGTACGCATTGGAGGCGACAGCTTCAATGCACAAGCGCCAGTGACTGAACGGGCGGGCCATTTCTGCCAGCGTCACTAACCACTGGTGAGTTGGGTCACGGGGTCCCCATCCAGGGGGGGCGGCAGATATGTCGGTCCAACTAGGCGCTCAATGAAATTGATATTTCGAAAGTTATGACGTGTCCCTGATGGGGCAATTATTGAGTTGAGAATACCAGTTTGAATTTTTAAGCCCCATTTAGGCATACCGGGGTCTCAGAGATGCTGGGGAATTATTTCACCAGACTTTTCAGCCACAAGCACGGTTGCTCTAGTGAACAATGAAATTTGGTGAGCTGTGAAAATATGAAGGTAGATTAGGACGGTTTTTTGTTTGAGCACACGCACAACAAAATGCAACATTTTGGTGAACAAAGTTTTACTCAAATGGAAAAGGTTTTGCAGCTGAGGGCATTGTGCGAATAATGGGCACGGTCCAACTGAGCTTACAGGCTATTGTTTTCATAATTCGTTGACAGATCATACACTGTCAACCTCTCGTTCGCTTCAATCCAGTACAGGGTTTGGGAAAAAGAGCTCTGCGAGGCAGACGATCTTCTGGCATGCGGAGTTCCTGTCCCAACCAATGTAACCTATAAAGTGTGAGTTATTCATCTATCGCGGGAGAGTTCTTTCTTCTTAAGACCATCTGGCGTACATCAACAATTTTGATTCGCTGTTTCTACCAGAACTGACCAATGCTTCGGAGGCACCGATGGTCAAACGCTGACATCTTTCGTACGTTCTCTGTGCGTAGGGGCCGCGTCTCTGATCCATAAAGCGGCAGGGATCGCACTGTCACAGTGTAAACTATGCCTTTGACAGCCAAGCTCACGTCACATTGGTGCCGGAGATTGACAAAAGCTTCCCTGGCTTCTCCAATTCGAGAAGTAATCTCACCTCCAGCCAATCCAGTCGATTGGCTCACCTGCAAGCAGAAGGTATGGGTTTGATCCCATCCAGTCTTTCAGCACCCACTGGGTTCTCCGACCGTTGACAGCATTCACATCTCATCGTATCTGGTGTCTACAGTCCGTAGACTAGTCTGAACAATGTTCAACATCTCCTTGTTAGATACTGAGGTTAGCCGCTTCTAGTGTTACTTTTATTTGCAGTTCTGTGACGTTTCCAAAATGTTCTGTGATTCGCTACCCAATGATTCAACCTGAATTCTCATCACTCTGGTTCGCGGCCTTATAGTGATTAGTCATTCCATCCGAGCACGATTTTGAATTTATTGATTTTGGGTGACGATAAGACGTATCAGGGAGCGCAGCTTAAATCTCATTGGTTGGTTCTCTCCATTTTCTCGTCGCCATTTCAACTCAGCACTGGTGGCCTTCAGACGACCTGACAATATCAGAACTTTGTAGGTTACTGGCTAGTCATGATCTCCTCAGTAAGAAAATCAAGCTTCTGGCCTGAAATCCACATAGAGGTCACAAAAGTGCTTCCCATTCGAGTGTACAAAAATTAATGAGCTGACAAGTTGAAGACACTATCTGCAAAAACCTGAGGGTTAACAAGTGATCCAGTCTTACTGGTTTTCATGAATCAGAACAAGGTAGAAAGGTCGAAATAAAACAAGAAACCCGATGACTGATCAACCGTAAAAGATGCTCCCCAGCCTAAGTTGACTTCAAGAAAGAAACTTTGCTATTTTACACTCACTCACTTGCCACAGAATGATGGAATGACATACCGAGTGGAATGTAAGCATTTTTGAGTCGAAAGTATTCTCGATCAAAACAATTCGAGGATAGTTCGACAAGGATGGTGTGATTACCAACTGTCTCCGCGGTACGCAGTAGCGTGGCCTGATGGGGCCATGAAACCTGCGCGTATAGGTCTATTTAACTCAAACTTTCAATGTGGGTGCAGCCTCACCTTGGTGCGTGATAAACAGTACCTTCGTCTAATTCTCGGAGACTGTGGCGTCCATCCTGTTCACGCACCAAATGCCGTACATTCATCAATCAATTCAATCAGCTGTATACCTTGTACCATAGGCACATTGGGTTCCTCTAAGAGCGGTTCTTTTCTCCACAACTGACTTCTTTTCCAAAAAAACACGACATTTTCTTTCTCATACACTCATCTGGTTACCAAGTTGGTTTTGACGAGAGACTCACCTGAAAACCAGCTGAAGCAATCGTTTATGACATATGCAAATGAGTGTATTTCGTAAATTCCGTGCAATTTCAAATGCACTACTTGTAAGGTTGCTGAAAACCCCTTGACAGCTCACGACCGGTACGCCATTCCATTTTGGGCTCATCAGGTAGGCGCAGTCCCCGAGTTTCCGTCAACCTTATGTTCCACTTGAAACCAAGTTGCACGAAATTAGCGAATATACACTCATTTGCAAACTAACTTGGTTTTGCGAGAGGCTCATCCGGAANTGGAAAAGGTTTTGCAGCTGAGGGCATTGTGCGAATAATGGGCACGGTCCAACTGAGCTTACAGGCTATTGTTTTCATAATTCGTTGACAGATCATACACTGTCAACCTCTCGTTCGCTTCAATCCAGTACAGGGTTTGGGAAAAAGAGCTCTGCGAGGCAGACGATCTTCTGGCATGCGGAGTTCCTGTCCCAACCAATGTAACCTATAAAGTGTGAGTTATTCATCTATCGCGGGAGAGTTCTTTCTTCTTAAGACCATCTGGCGTACATCAACAATTTTGATTCGCTGTTTCTACCAGAACTGACCAATGCTTCGGAGGCACCGATGGTCAAACGCTGACATCTTTCGTACGTTCTCTGTGCGTAGGGGCCGCGTCTCTGATCCATAAAGCGGCAGGGATCGCACTGTCACAGTGTAAACTATGCCTTTGACAGCCAAGCTCACGTCACATTGGTGCCGGAGATTGACAAAAGCTTCCCTGGCTTCTCCAATTCGAGAAGTAATCTCACCTCCAGCCAATCCAGTCGATTGGCTCACCTGCAAGCAGAAGGTATGGGTTTGATCCCATCCAGTCTTTCAGCACCCACTGGGTTCTCCGACCGTTGACAGCATTCACATCTCATCGTATCTGGTGTCTACAGTCCGTAGACTAGTCTGAACAATGTTCAACATCTCCTTGTTAGATACTGAGGTTAGCCGCTTCTAGTGTTACTTTTATTTGCAGTTCTGTGACGTTTCCAAAATGTTCTGTGATTCGCTACCCAATGATTCAACCTGAATTCTCATCACTCTGGTTCGCGGCCTTATAGTGATTAGTCATTCCATCCGAGCACGATTTTGAATTTATTGATTTTGGGTGACGATAAGACGTATCAGGGAGCGCAGCTTAAATCTCATTGGTTGGTTCTCTCCATTTTCTCGTCGCCATTTCAACTCAGCACTGGTGGCCTTCAGACGACCTGACAATATCAGAACTTTGTAGGTTACTGGCTGGTCATGATCTCCTCAGTAAGAAAATCAAGCTTCTGGCCTGAAATCCACCTAGAGGTCACAAAAGTGCTTCCCATTCGAGTGTACAAAAATTAATGAGCTGACAAGTTGAAGACACTATCTGCAAAAACCTGAGGGTTAACAAGTGATCCAGTCTTACTGGTTTTCATGAATCAGAACAAGGTAGAAAGGTCGAAATAAAACAAGAAACCCGATGACTGATCAACCGTAAAAGATGCTCCCCAGCCTAAGTTGACTTCAAGAAAGAAACTCTGCTATTTTACACTCACTCACTTGCCACAGAATGATGGAATGACATACCGAGTGGAATGTAAGCATTTTTGAGTCGAAAGTATTCTCGATCAAAACAATTCGAGGATAGTTCGACAAGGATGGTGTGATTACCAACTGTCTCCGCGGTACGCAGTAGCGTGGCCTGATGGGGCCATGAAACCTGCGCGTATAGGTCTATTTAACTCAAACTTTCAATGTGGGTGCAGCGTGATAAGACCGTGGGTGATCGGACACAATGCGACAACCGGTTATGGTTACTTTGTGTGTGATTTTTGTGTCTGCGATTTCGCTCACTACTGCAAGGATCTTCCATCACTGCCGTAAGTTTTAATGTATACTCTTGTTCACTACCATCGTACTGAGTTCTGTACATCGAGCTTGATGCAGCACCGTTCAAACAAGCCATTTGTTGAGCACTGATCGGTTCCTCTAACGNTGGAAAAGGTTTTGCAGCTGAGGGCATTGTGCGAATAATGGGCACGGTCCAACTGAGCTTACAGGCTATTGTTTTCATAATTCGTTGACAGATCATACACTGTCAACCTCTCGTTCGCTTCAATCCAGTACAGGGTTTGGGAAAAAGAGCTCTGCGAGGCAGACGATCTTCTGGCATGCGGAGTTCCTGTCCCAACCAATGTAACCTATAAAGTGTGAGTTATTCATCTATCGCGGGAGAGTTCTTTCTTCTTAAGACCATCTGGCGTACATCAACAATTTTGATTCGCTGTTTCTACCAGAACTGACCAATGCTTCGGAGGCACCGATGGTCAAACGCTGACATCTTTCGTACGTTCTCTGTGCGTAGGGGCCGCGTCTCTGATCCATAAAGCGGCAGGGATCGCACTGTCACAGTGTAAACTATGCCTTTGACAGCCAAGCTCACGTCACATTGGTGCCGGAGATTGACAAAAGCTTCCCTGGCTTCTCCAATTCGAGAAGTAATCTCACCTCCAGCCAATCCAGTCGATTGGCTCACCTGCAAGCAGAAGGTATGGGTTTGATCCCATCCAGTCTTTCAGCACCCACTGGGTTCTCCGACCGTTGACAGCATTCACATCTCATCGTATCTGGTGTCTACAGTCCGTAGACTAGTCTGAACAATGTTCAACATCTCCTTGTTAGATACTGAGGTTAGCCGCTTCTAGTGTTACTTTTATTTGCAGTTCTGTGACGTTTCCAAAATGTTCTGTGATTCGCTCCTAAGCATAGTGTTTTCTGAATGAGATGATCAGCAGACGTGCACTGAAGTAAATTCATCAAGCACTGCAAACCATTTAGGTTGCAGGATGTTTCATAATTGTCAAGCTGCCATCCACCGAGACCAGTGCTGGTTTTCATACTTAATTCAAAGTTCCGGTTAGATTTCGTTCTGTGAGTGAATCCAATCTGTACTGAAAAGGCGACAGCCACTGTAAAGCTGCTTCATAGTCGGTGAGAAACACCAGCAATAGGGAGTCCAAAACCCGTGGCTTTCCGTCAGTGGTAGAAACCGTCCAGCCACGAGGGGTTGAGTGGCAGTGTGATTAGTTCTCACTTATACAGAGCCACTCATCTTTCAATCTCAGAAACCAGGTCACGTTTTCATGTTTTGCCCGCCTCCTCGATTGGCTACTTCTCAGATGGAAGTCGCTCTCATCTTGTGGAAGCGTTCTCCGTCCTGACTACTTATAGATTGATAGTAGTGTGACATCGGGTTGACTTTTTCGACATTATCAAAAAGAGTAGCTCACGTGCAAGGCTGATTCTTATAGAAGCCATGAATTTTGCATGCTATACGATTTTGCAATGCGCCCAGTCTGAGTTTGATCCGTTTACTCTCGGTTCTCAATTCAGCACGAGTAGCCCACCGAATAGCGACGGTTGTCAATGTGACACTGAACAACTGCAGGCGTCTACCCTGTCCCATCATACCCGGAGAGGCATTGAATTACACTGCCCACATTCGGCTTCGTAAGTTTGTCTTTTTCTGTTGTTTATTCAAGATTGGCGTGTCTGGGTTGCGTCATGAGATCCCATCAAGATGCATAATCTATGCGGTATGAATGGAAATGTGGACTAAGGTTAAGCCTTGGATATAAGACGCACCTGGGAGGTTTGCTCCTTGGCCCTCCTCCGTTCTACCTGGCGTGTCATAATGATCATCATCAGCTGTAGTAACCGCGTGCTCACCGTAGAGTGTTTGTAGCTTCCACAGTTTCGTTCACCGATGATTGGGGGAGTTGGTAATATGTTGGAATATTGGTAGCTCGGGTGTATTGGTTGGTAATTGATCAGGTGGCTGTTGATCTGTTCGCCGAGCTTGGCAATTGATTTGCAAACGTTTCGTCACCATTCGAGGAGACATCTTCAGTGCGCTGTTGGTTGGCTGGTCACTCTCTTCGTGCCTGCGTTCATATAGTCGGCGGTAGCTGTCAGTGGACTGTTAAGTGGGGGAATGAGGAATGCAGCCATGAATTGAATGTAATAGTTTGGATGCACGAGCGCCATTGAGGGCGCGACTACGTCGTGTCTGACAATGTCTCTAGCCATTGATGTGGTCCGTCTCGGGGTCCCCATCCAGGAAGACAGCAATGACCAGCGCAGCTGAGTTTGCTGGAAATGGCTTTTATACTTCGCTGCCAAGTCATCGTTTGACCACCTCTGACTTTTTTCTACCCTTCACGTGGTTGTGCGAAAAGAGCCCTTCGAGGAAGTCGGTCGACTGGCGTGCGCAGCACGTGGCCAGGCCAGCGCAACCTATGCAGTGTGATCAGTTCATCTATCGACGGTGAGTTATTTCTCCCGAATGCCATTCGACGAACTTCAGCATTGCTGATCCGGTGTTCCCACCACTAAGGCTGATGGATTCCTTTATAGAAGATATCCAAGTCAGTCACTAACATCGCCTTTCTTTCAGTGCAGAGAAAGCATTGTTTTCCTATTGTGCGACCTCACAGTGTGCCATAAGAAACGCATCATCCGCTCACCTCTGTTTCTACGGTTGAATTCATTCGCATACACTCAGATTTCCAAATTTCAAAGCACCTCAAAAATATATTTTTGCCTGAGGTTAATGCAGTTGCGTCTTCCTTTTCTATTCAAATTCGCGGCTTTTTTATTTTCATGTTTTGCCCGCCTCCTCGATTGGCTACTTCTCAGATGGAAGTCGCTCTCATCTTGTGGAAGCGTTCTCCGTCCTGACTACTTATAGATTGATAGTAGTGTGACATCGGGTTGACTTTTTCGACATTATCAAAAAGAGTAGCTCACGTGCAAGGCTGATTCTTATAGAAGCCATGAATTTTGCATGCTATACGATTTTGCAATGCGCCCAGTCTGAGTTTGATCCGTTTACTCTCGGTTCTCAATTCAGCACGAGTAGCCCACCGAATAGCGACGGTTGTCAATGTGACACTGAACAACTGCAGGCGTCTACCCTGTCCCATCATACCCGGAGAGGCATTGAATTACACTGCCCACATTCGGCTTCGTAAGTTTGTCTTTTTCTGTTGTTTATTCAAGATTGGCGTGTCTGGCTTGCGTCATGAGATCCCATCAAGATGCATAATCTATGCGGTATGAATGGAAATGTGGACTAAGGTTAACCTTTGGATATAAGACGCACCTGGTAGGTTTGCTCCTTGGCCCTCCTCCATTCTACCTGGCGTGTCATAATGATCATCATCAGCTGTAGTAACCGCGTGCTCACCGTAGAGTGTTTGTAGCTTCCACAGTTTCGTTCACCGATGATTGGGGGAGTTGGTAATATGTTGGAATATTGGTAGCTCGGGTGTATTGGTTGGTAATTGATCAGGTGGCTGTTGATCTGTTCGCCGAGCTTGGCAATTGATTTGCAAACGTTTCGTCACCATTCGGAGAGACATCTTCAGTGCGCTGTTGGTTGGCTGGTCACTCTCTTCGTGCCTGCGTTTATATAGTCGGCGACAGCTGTCAGTGGACTGTTAAGTGGGGGAATGAGGAATGCAGCCATGAATTGAATGTAATAGTTTGGATGCACGAGCGCCATTGAGGGCGCGACTACGTCGTGTCTGACAATGTCTCTAGCCATTGATGTGGTCCGTCTCGGGGTCCCCATCCAGGAAGACAGCAATGACCAGCGCAGCTGAGTTTGCTGGAAATGGCTTTTATACTTCGCTGCCAAGTCATCGTTTGACCACCTCTGACTTTTTTCTACCCTTCACGTGGTTGTGCGAAAAGAGCCCTTCGAGGAAGTCGGTCGACTGGCGTGCGCAGCACGTGGCCAGGCCAGCGCAACCTATGCAGTGTGATCAGTTCATCTATCGACGGTGAGTTATTTCTCCCGAATGCCATTCGACGAACTTCAGCATTGCTGATCCGGTGCTGATACAGACTCGAGCAATGCTCCAAAGGCATCGATGCTCAAACACTGGTAGTCTTTTGACACCCTCAGCGCGTAACGGCTATGTTTCTGATCCGCATAGTAATATGGAGCGCACCGCAGCATTGTAAACTCGACCCTTGACAGAGAATTGATGTCGCGCCTACGCCACAGGTGACGTAGGTTCGCAAAAGCTGCGCTGGCCTTCCCAATCCGGATGGAAATATCATCTTTTGCGAGACCACCGGGGATGAAACAGCTGTCAAAAAACTCACTTCCCTAGTTTGGCAAGAGAAGTACCCAAGCTGTGATCTATTAATTATGAGAAGCTGTCCCGCCACTTATGAAGTTCGAGCCAAGTTAGCCCATTCGAGTCAAATACAGTTTCGATTTTCGAGTGGGTATCAGTGAAGCAATCTGTGGTCCCGATCGAGGTCCACAGTGCAGGCAAATCATAAATATATAATAAATTATCGATTCCAGCGGCTTGAGAGTGCGCCCACGTTCAGGTGGTTCGGTGGGTATTGTTATCCTCTCTGACAAACGTCGAATTTGAAGGTTCCATTGAGTCGGTGTATTTGCCACTTGAAGAGCGAAGTGTGAAGTTTCATTGTTTACCCAAGCCTGGTAAACACAATGCCGGTTTCATCCAACCAATAAACAGCCTTCAAATAGTGTAGCCTACCTCTCACCTCGTATGGGAAGAACATATCTGAGGATCTCGTCAACGTGGCGAGAGGGCCCGGTGGCAACAGCGCGAATTTGCTGACCGCAAGGTCCGTGGTTCGAACCAAACATCTGTCTCTCGACATCCACTGTCTAGGCTTGGGCAACCTGGCATCAACCCAGCCCTCGTGCTTCCTTTGGGTGGCATGGAAACTAGGCACCAAAAGGTTGTTACAGCTGAACGATCCCACCCAACCTCTTGGCCTAGTTCGCTTCAGGGAAGGGAAAACCAGATATCACCCCACATGCACTGCTTGATGAAGTAACTGGGTCGATATTTCTTTTGTTTGAACAAATCAGTGCATGCAAATCTATTACTTTTAATAATCCCACTTCAATCACAGTGGTTGTTTGATCAAATTTGGCGGGAAAAGCTATTTGTGTTCGAAGACGCTACTTTATTAGATATTAGTTGTAAGTAATTGGAATAAAATTGCCAAGATCCCACCCAATGGGTAGGACGAATTCGGCTTCCCGAAACGAATGTGCGGAAGCAAAAGTATTTTTCTAATTAAGGTAAGCTTAACATGGCGTTCGGAGAAGTTTGGGAATGATCGGTAGATTTATTGGTGGGCAACGTTTCGCTTATGACACAGGAACTTCGTCAGGCTACGAGGTTAGTCGAGATCTTAGGCGGAAAGCGAAACAATCGACTAAGGCAAGCTAAATCTGTGTTGAGTGTCAACTGAGGGATTTTTGTGTGTTTGGGT
Source organism: Opisthorchis viverrini (assembly GCF_000715545.1). NCBI lineage: Eukaryota > Metazoa > Platyhelminthes > Trematoda > Opisthorchiida > Opisthorchiidae > Opisthorchis > Opisthorchis viverrini. The sequence continues at coordinate 331,565 of NW_008751793.1, forward strand.
GGGTGATCAGCTGTTGGGCCGATGGGGAAACCCACAAGGGTTTCGGTCCAGTCTAGGATCTAGTTCTTCCGTTTCGGTTCACGTGAAGATCCCTCACGAAAGTAGTTTGGACTTTCTGTCCGTCTGTGTGGATGGGGTGGTGCTACGATAGTTGTGTAAGGAAGAGAGATTCCATAAACTTTGTTCGGGTTGGGATTTTTTTCTGACGAGTCCACATGAATTGACAACCACACACAGTCACGTGTCTACTCGGCCTATCTAAGAGCGCTTTCAATACACTTAAAAGTTCTACACCCTCGAATCTGTTCACGCTGTGAGGCTTGGTACTTTCCACTGCCTTGGCTGTTAGCTGCTCTGGTGTGAATCGAAGTCCGCGCCTTAAGACTTCCACATTCTACATATCTATTCTATGTTCCGTGTCAAACGCATGCACCGCCATCGCTGAGTCTTTGACCAGCGCTTGGTATTCTCCCCCATTCCTTGGTGGTTTGTTTATCCTCGTTTTCTGCTTCCTAATTCTGTCATGCAGTACGTTTTGTGTAAACCTTGGTGCAGTCGTTGCATTTAATGCTATACACACAGTCCCTGGTCCTTTCAACCGGGAGAGGGGATTTTTTCAATTGCGTCGAAACTCAGCGTAGCGTTTTTCCCTTCTGGAACGTTAGTCGAATGTTGGTTATGTTCAAATAACCCCCGACGTTCCTGCTTACTATGGAATGATTGCTGTGCAAATCCATCGCTTACTGGGTCTTGATACCCTGATGAAAACTCACCGGGTATCCAATTTCTTGAATTCTGTTGACAATCTCGATTTGAGCTGCTGTTTGGTCGGTCTGTTTTGTGCGCAGTGCCCTGACTCCACGAAACATCCGTGAGACAATACTGGCGTGTACGGACTTTGGGCGTGCTGATCGGTGGTTTGATACGGTCCCTGTCTCTTTTGGTTTCTGACAGATGTGATGTGACCTTTCACATTTAATGCATACACACAGTCCCTGGTCCTTTCAACCGGGAGAGGGGATTTTTTCAATTGCGTCGAAACTCAGCGTAGCGTTTTTCCCTTCTGGAACGTTAGTCGAATGTTGGTTATGTTCAAATAACCCCCGACGTTCCTGCTTACTATGGAATGATTGCTGTGCAAATCCATCGCTTACTGGGTCTTGATACCCTGATGAAAACTCACCGGGTATCCAATTTCTTGAATTCTGTTGACAATCTCGATTTGAGCTGCTGTTTGGTCGGTCTGTTTTGTGCGCAGTGCCCTGACTCCACGAAACATCCGTGAGACAATACTGGCGTGTACGGACTTTGGGCGTGCTGATCGGTGGTTTGATACGGTCCCTGTCTCTTTTGGTTTCTGACAGATGTGATGTGACCTTTCAGTGCTGTTATGTCTTGATGGATGGTAGTGCAACTCTGTGTCGGTCCCTTGGCTTCCTGCTCCGCCCACTATGGTATAGCAAAAGGCACGGTAGCTCTACACAGCCCTTTATGGAGACAATGGAAAATCAGTACACCTGTATTTATATGGTAGTCACAGAGTGTTCCACAAGGTCGTGCCAGAATCTCCGTGAGGGGGCGAGAAGCGTCGAATCACAGGTGCTTGACTCGGATTGGCTGGCATTCTGACCAATCAGGGCATGCCTTCGTTTGGCCCGTGTCCTGCGCGTGACACATCCGTCCAAATGATGTGCTGTTCGGTTATTAGGGACGGCTGGCCCCCGAACAAGTGCCTAGCTGCCATGCTGGAGAAAGCACAAGGGCTGGGATACTATCAGGTTACCCAAGCCTAGACAGGGAAACCAGGAAGGGGAGTGTGCCCGAGGTGCTAAACTTGGTGTGAGGATTTAAACTACTGAGATAGTCGTGGAAGTTGTTCACGTCATCATATTTGATTACAACAACTGTAAGGTCACCGTAGCGCCAAGATTTTTTTCTTTGCGAAAAGCGAAAGCAATAAATCTACTGATTGCTCCCAAAAATTTCCGAATTAAATGACCAGTTGGCAGGTTCCAAGCGTTTTCCAACTGATTAAACAAACCTAACATGCTTTTTTCGATTTTTTTGCATTGTTTTAGAGTTACCAGCAACTAATTTCTACGTCAATGTGGGATGGAATTTGATGTCTGGGGACAGCGAGATTTTTTACGAGGATCGTGATTATTCGAATATGGAACAACTGTCCTACAAGACCATCAACTTCTTCGGCTGGCCGAGAATTCCAAGGGTAAGTGGAAGGTCTCTTTTGCGTTTCGTGTGCGTGTGCCAGATGTCGGTCGTTGATGACTTGTTATCCACTGGCTCTCACACAGCTTGAACCCTTACCCATGATTTTTCTAGCCTGATGGTGCAAAACTGATGATGGTCGGTTATGGAGAACAAGCAGTTGTATTCTGTGTGACCACCGAAGTGACTTCCAACAGCAGCCTCATCGGGAGGCGATGTGCCGAGGCTCTTTGATATTTTTTTGGATAAATAAACACTACTGCTTAGATGCAAAAGGAGTCTTTTATCAGCCCACCCTCACTGTTTTATTGGAGGGGCACTGTTTGACCTTGGTCCGACGCTGTCTCGCACTGTCTGGATGGATACAGGTCTGTGTGGTCGGAATCCGGTGGAGTCGAGGGTCTCAGTAGATTTCCGGCATTCTGTGGTTACTTTTAGCATTCTGACTTTTCTGATAACTGCGGATAAGATAAGGAGCCCGGTTCCGTGAACCTCCCATTGGTCATCGTGTTCACGTGATTGTCATTCAGTGGGTAGATAAACCATGATCGAATATGGCATTATGAGCAACGCACGATCCTCGCTGATCCACTCAGCTTGAGAAGCAGAATTTTTCAGGTGTTATCCTGATGACCCGGTAGAATGTGCTTCATACCGAACTCCAGGAATAATGCGCTGTTTGTTGACAGGGCGGTCACCAGCTCTGCATGTAAACGTTGGCAATCGTTTTTGTAAGCCTTGGCTAGGAGTTCATATTACCCGCCCATCGAAACTCTTTCGTGTATTTGTCATTGATGTCTGCAGCCGCGTTTTGTCTGCATGGTTACTTCGGTCCGTGCGCCTCTCCACGCTATTCTCTTCAGTGTTACTCTTAACGCGGGTAAAAAGGAGGGAAGAGGATTGCGAACGAAATGTGATGGACAGTACAATGTAAAAGTGCATAGCAAGACAAATGGCGTAAGTGTTTGACGCCAAGCGAGGTAAAACGGATTTCGCTCACGTGTCCGAATTGGACAGAGTCCTCTCACAGCTCGGCTACTGGATGGGGACCAAATGCGTGGGGTCCGTCTCTTTGTCATTACAGGTGAATCTGGGTTCAACCGTTCAATGAAAGTCTGGTCCAGCCTAGCATGTACGAATTCACAAAAATAGCACGGGTTCTACACACAATCGAAATAAGCAACGAGAACGGTACACTTATAGAGCCGAGTCTATTCGGGCAAAATGAACTTTTACAGATGTTCAAGGTCACATTCAAGACCCTAGCTAGCGAGTTTGTCGTTTGTGTATTACTCAGAAATTTTGCCAAAATTCAGGTGCGCACTAAGTTTTCGCGGCGATTTCTTAACGTAAGGCCAATGAGCTGCACACAAAATGGTGACCGGAAGGTCCGTGCTTCGAACCCGACCCCTGTCTAGGCTTGGGCAACCTGGCAGCATCCCAGCTCTCATGCACACAAGCCGCTTCACGTGACATTCGACTAATAAATTTGAATCGAAGGTGTAATAAAGTTTCATTTTAACAAGATCACCTGAATTAATTTGGCCGGAAACCAGGAACTATCATATATTCAGCACTGAGGTGATCTGTAAATGATAAGTCATTGTGCGCCGATTGAAATTTCGGGCGGGAAATGTCAACAAAGGCGATGAGGAATTTCCGATAGGTAACTCTGTCTTTATTGCAGATGGTCAGGGGACTTGTAGAATCTGTGCTCAGATCCCGCCCGTTCGAACGGTCATCCACCTGTTCTGGTGCAGTTATTCTTGAAGCACTGGAGTCGAGTTTCGTTCCAAGTATAGCTCATCAGAAGTACATATCCTTGGGATCAAACTCCGGATATCTGACTTACCAGATGAAAGTAACACCAATATTCCACCAGCGCATGCTGGAAGGATCTGAATTTCGACGTCTGAACAGGTAAGCGAGTTCGAGCTTCCGTCATGCGACTAGTTGGCTCGACATCTCGAGCAACGACCCAGTAACTGTCCTGGTTTTGTCGACAAAGTGGTCCACTTGTCGGGGCAGCACAGTCAAGGAGTGCTGAATTGCTTCTGAACAATTTTAATGAGTTCGTAAATGGTTGCTAGATTTCTGTTCCCAAAGCTTCATTGATATCCAAATTAGGTCACATTTATCCTCGGCAAAAAATCACGATGGGACTAGCAGATATCTGGCATCAGGCCTTCACGCCTGCACTGCATAGGAACACGCAAGCTGGGATGACTACGGGCAGCAATACACACAGAAACTGACGGTAGAGATGGAATAATCTGAAGGGTGAAGGTAGGTTGACTATAACAATCGACAGGAAAATACACACCATAGCAGTGTCAGCTGAACAGGTGGGACAGAATTCGGACTTAAATAGACTCGTGTTTGTTGACCTCATGACCTGAGCAGGGCAAGGTTTACGCGAAAGGAAAGGGTTCGTCATGTGAGCACGGTCAAAATGATTTCACACTCCATTCGGCAGGTCCACTTTTCCTAATTTGTAACTCACTAATTGGTGATTTACTAATTTGTACGATTTGTGCAGAACCAGATTTAGAATTTTTCCAGATAGTATCTTCGGTCTGCTAGTTTGCGTACAGTCGATTGCCTTGCCTCCCAAGAGGAAACCGGCCAGACCTGACGTAGTAGCTGCTTCGGTGTGTCAGAGAGGTTGCGCGCGTGTGCGTCTATTTGTCGTTCCACCATCCATCTGGCATGTGACTGAGTGGCCGATTGGGTGCGTGTCCGATTGATTTGCTCACGTGAGCGTTGTGGGTTGACCGGACATGTGACTCACAGCTGTTTTGCTTACCCGCCACAAAAGCGAACCAATTGGCCGCGTGTACGCAATACACCCGTGTCCTTACGTGTTTTCCTAACTTACTGTAAACCACAGTACCTGACCATCCTTCTGATAAGTCAAGACCCGAACTTGCATAAGCTCAAGTTTTAGTGTGAGGGTTAATAACAGAATGAAAGCTAAGACAAACAAACGTCCATACATCAAGAATTCATGTTATCAATAAACGCCTAAGTTGTGCACAGCTTGTCTTAATGGGGACTGTGTGCAATCATGTGCCAGTTGCGACAAATGAGAACACGCGAAATGTTTCGAGCAGTGGAAGATCGGAAAATATTGATTATGTGCGTTGGTTGTTGTGCTCAGGACCCTAGTAAATTCCAAAGTTCTCCAAGGTCAATGTCAGACGCTAAGCGATTCAGCTATGCAGAGAATTGAATCCTAAACTGGAGGAAAAAGATAAAGTCGGCTAGTGAGACCGCATTGGGTTGGATGGTACTCTCATCTTTTGAGTAAACATAATATTCTGTCGAAGTATGAATTCATTATACCGTTGTTAGCAGATGCGAGATGGCTCAAGTGGTTAGAGCGCGAATTCACTCTCCGGAAGGTTCGTTGTTCGAGCCCGACCTCTGCCTCCCGACTTCCCCTGTCTAGGCTTGGGCAACCTGGCAGTATCAAAGCCCTCGTGTTTCCTTCGCGTGGCATGGCAGCTAGGCACCGAAAGGGTGTTACAGCTGACTGGTTTTATCTTTGACTAGCAGCCGGTAGCCGTCCGCTTGTGTGTGGTCACGGGTTCCAGTCTCTGTGGAGTTTCGTGGATGAAACAGCTATATATTTGTTCTCGGCCCCGGCTATACTTGAAATACGAAATCTCCATTGAAAGTTTACACACACACACACACCTATCCTAGGGAAAGAACGAGATAACGACGATTGATTACCTCCGTGGAGGAGCTGCCATCCAAGTTCAACAAAAATGGCCGACTGGACCATCATTGTCACGCCACACAAAACCTGGAGGAAAATATGCATGGTACAATGGTATTCGATGGAACCACTGTCGATTTTCGAAAAAGTTTGGTGACACTCGGTAGATTTATTGCTGGCGATTTGTTTAAAATACAGAAGAAATTGGGAAAAGACTACCTGTATGGCTTGATTAAGAATAATAAAACTGTCCAGCTGTAACCCTTTCGGTTCGTAGTTGCTATGCCGTCCAAAAGAAGCACGAGGGCTGGGATACTGCCAAGTTGCCCAAGCCTAGACTGAGGAAGTCGAGAGGCGGAGGTCAGATTCGGACCATGGACCGTGCGGTCAGTAAATTCGCGCTCCAGCCACTGAACTATCTCGCCCCACTTGGCTGCACTTTCTTGGTCTTTGGTTGCAAGTAAATTTTACAATCGTTGGTGGTTGTAAGGTTTGTGAAATCCACACTCACATGAATCTCGTTTGAACAACCATTGTTCTGTCCTGGAGCAGTCCTTCTGGTGGGTCCACGTCAAAGGGTGGGAGAGTACTGGATTCGAGTTTCACTCTTATTAGAGCCCACCAGCAGTACATCTCCTTGGCCATATCGGGGTTTGAATTTTGACATGCGAGGCGAAAGTGCAAGCTGTATAACGACTGTGATAAACAGTATTTTGGCCATGCTTGGAAAAAACTTGTCGCTAGAATACCCGGACGCAATCTCACCAGCATAAGACATTGCTAACTCTCCTTTGTTTCACTTTAAGAGGACGGAGAAGAGTAATGGTTCAACTAGAATAAAGTCCCAATACTTGCTCACGCGAGTACGAGAAACTTGTCGCTGAATACCCGGACGCAATCTCACCAGCATAAGACATTGCTAACTCTCCTTTGTTTCACTTTAAGAGGACGGAGAAGAGTAATGGTTCAACTAGAATAAAGTCCCAATACTTGCTCACGCGAGTACGAGAATGGTGGGTAAGTCTACCGAGACGAAGTACTCTGCATAGAAATCCGTCTACCAGCTATTTCGAACAAATTAAAGACACCGTGTGGGAACTCTGAACCACGGGGGAGTTCGAACAATCCAACAACAACCAACGAACCAATCAGATGGAAGAATGGAAACCACTAAAATTGAAGGTCATTCAATCAGCCCATAAGGTGTAGCGAAATCAGGCCACATCTGTCAGAGTGAACGTACCCAAGGCACCCACCACATTCAAGGAAATCAGACCACAGCGTAACTCATATTTCAGCCTGATGACTAACTATGTAAGGACAGATCACCTAACCCCACACTGACGATGTCATCTGCGTTGATGATGGAAAGTATGCAGTCTAACTGTCAAGCGCAGAGAGCAGATTAACAACCCAAAAAATCACTCCAATTGCAACAGACCTTCTCTTGTCCTGGATCCATGTCAAACAGTGAGAGCTATGGACTTATGTTGCACTTGTGGTAGAGCACACCAGCATTGTAAAATTTTTGATCGTGTCAGAATTTGCATTCTGAGGTGACGTATTACCACTATCCCACCAGCGCAGACTGAAACAATCTGAATCACCGCGTCTGAACAGATGAACCGATTTACACCTGGGCGACACGACTGTTCGACCCAATACTTGTTCAGGTTTTGTAGGCCGATTCACCCGCACGTTAGAAATTCGCAGTCCGGCGGTGCCACGAAAACTCATAACTTATTCAGTCGTCGGGGGGTGCGGAATTCCGGACCGTGGAAACCCAAAAAGCAGCCATGATTTTGGGTTACTTCTGGACTGTCTGTTCTTGATCTCATCAAATGAGCAACGGTTAAAAAAAATTGATGAAGACGTATAGGCTGAAAACTTTGCGCTATCACAGGAAGAAGAAACTAATCAAAAGTCCGTAAACCGGCTTCGGGTTTGCTTCATTCTGCTGACAGTACGACATAATCAGCAGGAANCAGCAGGAAAACGGTAGTGATTTCTTTGGACCTTTAGCCGTAACTGTAGGTGTCAGATTGTAAAATGTGCACACAGAATTACTGATGTGTCAAGCGTAATCGTAGTCTTAGGGGCTAAATAAATTGATGTATGAGTGAGTGGTTTTCACACCATCCTGCAATCGATTTTCAAAAATACTGAGGAAAATTTCCATGTTGCCATTCTCCCTGAGAATTTTCACACATCCAACTACTGATATGATGTAAGTAGTCACGTCAAGTTTGGGAGTTTGAGTGTAGCTGAATGTGTGAACCGATCTGATGGCATGTGAATTTAGCTGGAGAGGACTGCTTTTCTGACCAAGTCCTGTAACACGCCGACGTTGAGTCAGGTATTCTCCACTTGATCATCCAAGTGAGACTCGAGCAAATCGGTCGTTCATGCTTATCTCCACCGAACCAGATACCAGTGAGAGGAAGAAGGCCTTCGCTGCGGAGTTATTCATTTGGAAATGCCAACTGGCCGGTTACAGACCATTGAACAGGGAAGCAAAACTCTAATTTGCATCTAATTTACACAAACTGGACACCCATCTTTTCCCGAGCGCGTCTTCTTGAACTTTTCTGGAGATTCATTGATTCCACTCATTCGTCGGTTTAATCCAAGCAAAGGTTACAAAAAGGCTCCACGAATTCCGCAACCGATCTCCCCTTTTCAAAAGACGCAAAGCGAACTTCTACGAACAACACATACTACTTGCGTGCCTCCCCATCAGTAGTATCACCGTTACACCAGGGCATTTCTGCTCGCCCCAGGCTTGTTTGCTGATACGATCGTTTTTATACCATGCATTATCAAAGGAACTTTTCACCAGTTTACCTGACTAGTAAAAAGACAAACTAATCGGAGTGAATTCAAGCCTTCGCAAAACATGGTCGTCTGAAGCAGGAAAAATCATTTCTGAAGAGACTTGCTTGTTCTGAGGGGACTTTTGCGTATCGCAGGTGGGTCGCAAGACGCTCGGACTGCTGGGTGGGAAATAAGAAGCTAGTTGAACACGTGATTTTTTATTGATTTTCCGCCGGATATCTGGTACAGAATCGGTCATCACATGTAGTGCCCCTGAGTCGGCTTAGCAAAGGGCTGCACTGTGCAGGTTACACCGGTGGAACAACATGTCTCCTTGGTTTGATAGCCAATCATTCCTAAAGTAATTACCGACAGCGTTTTCTTATTTTTCAGACGTAGAACAGGTGATTTTGAGCAGAATCAGCAAAGTTTGGTGACGATGAATGTGGATTCCATGACTCCTGGATGACATTTCACCTAAAAAGTCATCCTTGAAGGACAACATTCGAAAAATCCGGCTTAGAATCGGATGTCAATTTTTTTGAAATAATTTTTATAACCCTAAAGTGAAAATTGGAAAGAGTAGGTGAGGGAGAGGACCGAATGCTGGCTTATCGCACGTTGATTTTCCGATATCTGGTACAGAATCGGTCATCACATGTAGTGCCCCTGAGTCGGCTTAGCAAAGGGCTGCACTGTGCAGGTTACACCGGTGGAACAACATGTCTCCTTGGTTTGATAGCCAATCATTCCTAAAGTAATTACCGACAGCGTTTTCTTATTTTTCAGACGTAGAACAGGTGATTTTGAGCAGAATCAGCAAAGTTTGGTGACGATGAATGTGGATTCCATGACTCCTGGATGACATTTCACCTAAAAAGTCATCCTTGAAGGACAACATTCGAAAAATCCGGCTTAGAATCGGATGTCAATTTTTTTGAAATAATTTTTATAACCCTAAAGTGAAAATTGGAAAGAGTAGGTGAGGGAGAGGACCGAATGCTGGCTTATCGCACGCAAGCATTCTGAGGTGTTTACGCCCAAAAGCGCTAAGACCATCTGGAAAAGAGCTGATAGCACGAAAGCCACTTAAATCGATCAGCTTCGCTTTAGTGAAACATCACCAGCCAACTGCAGAGGGGTCACGAGACCCCGTTTTCGAAATCGGATTGCACGATGTCTACCTCGTAGTTTGCATCATTCCAAGGAAGGCATGGGGAATAATTTCTGTTTCGATAGACCAGGTTTCAGTATATTTCTCCTCGTAGACGTTTTATTCATATACGTCTCATGTTTTCTACAGAACTTGGGTCGATAATATGGCCGAAAGTTATTGCAGTTATATAAAAGAAAGTTAGAAATTTAGGGTCTGCAATAGGACGTATAAAAATGAGTGAATAATGGTCAGGTGATAGGATTTGTGTTTGGGCTCGGCTGATCGATCGATCGATGGCCATTTTGTGCATGGCGATATGGTTGAATCAGCTGTTTCTGCGCACACAGAGTGGAACTCAGTCGTTTGAATACAAGTGGCACGGCCGCACTCAACTTCGATCGATACAGATGTACCCACACTTTGAAAACTGCAGCAACCATCACCCATAGTGGACTGTCAGTTTTGCTATCGAAAGTAGGTGTAGACTGATAATTTACCAAACAAAATGAAAGACACATTTTGGTTGAATGTAACCTCAAACTTGTACAGGAATCAGCGGAGTATTCAATTTAACCTGCGAATGTACAACCATTATTTAGGCTGGTCAAAATGGCATTTTTTCTTACTCAAAACACACCAATATCAAAATTTTCTCCAGCAAAGCATGTTGTCTTTTGTAAATCTGCCGGAATCAGTGTTCTGTGAGTTTGCTTTGCTTCGACGGTAAAGCATCGACCCAGTTGGTTATAAAACTTTCTGTTTCAGCGTAACTATTGATAAAGACAGCCCTGAGAAGAAAAAATAAAGATGGCTGTGGGAGACACCTCGTGCCAGCATTCCATTTTCATTCTGAGTTGTTTATACCTCCAAGCACCCATTCAGATACTCTGGATAGAAACTGACAGCAACAATCTCACTGATATAGATTAGCAGCTATCTCGAGGAATACACTCACTTGGTTTTCACGAGAGAATCAACTGAATCTCTCGTTTACGAGTCTCTCGTGAAAACCAAATTGAGTTGCAGATGAGTGTACTTCTCGAAAGCAGTCCAATTTGGGTTCAAGTAGAACATATGGTTGACGGAAACTCGGGGACTGCGCCTACCTGATGAGCCCAAAGTGGAAGGGCGAACTGGTCATGGGCTGTCAAAGAGTTTTCAGCAACCTTGTGAGTAGTTTCCTTCATGATAGTAGCAATCTCTTTCAGCCATCAACAGGACGAAGTGCGGCCTCCATCCAGGAAGGGGAGTCACAACAAAATTCACCATTTCGAGGACCTTATTCCAGCTCAAATATTGGCCACTTGTCTGCCTCGTTCCATCCGTAATGGGCATGCAAACCAGCACTGTCTTCTGCAAACAATGGTTCGGCATGCACAATACATGGCTTAACCATTACTGCTTTTATGCTGGACACATTCTTGGGTGGAAGTCCCCAATGCACAACCGATCACTCGTGTTTTTCAATAGTTTTGTTACGGATTCGCCAAAAACAGTCTACTTGGGCTCTGGTTCTGAGAAGGTCTAAAGATGTCTCAGCTCTGCTGTCCGAAGAAACCGCTTCTCATATCCGTACAACTCGTCCAGTAGCCTGGTACATGCGTCTCTTGGTGAAGGTACTGTCGACCTGTTCCGTAAGAGTTGAATGCTATCTGTCAAACTGTATTTGTTGCTAGAGATACAGAATCAGCGAAGAATAAACTAAAGTGTTGTATCTGTGCGGTGGCCGAGCTATTGGGTTACGCCCGCACTGAGCCTGCCAGATTACGGTCAGACCATCACGTGCAACCAATTTTTACTCATTTTTCAACATTCTATACAGCAAACAGTTTGCCTCTTGACGCACGCCTGCTCAAACCACCCCTCTTATGGTGTGAACCGTGACAGTTTCTGCTCCCGTGCCGACTGCCATCTAGTGAACTGGGCGAATCAATATCACCTAAACCCACCCAACAGCGCACTGAAGATGTCTGCTCGAATCAGTTGCCAAGCTGGGCGAACAGATCAACAGACACCTAATCAATTTCCAGTCACTGTCATCTCTCAAACTCCAGCACGTTAACCTGTTCTTCGGTGCATTCAGTACATGTTTACGCTTACCTCACACGTCAGGTTCACTGTTTTCACACTCTGGTATCGATGTGCATTGCTGGTGAGCTCTAAAAATTGCGAAACGTGAATCCACTATGTCACCACTTTGGTTGGAATAACCAGAATAGTCGTAACCAGAAGACTGTTTAAATGAGAGCGAGCAGCGCAAAGCTACACCAAATGTATGCCCTCAAAGAATTGCTGAATGTGAGAAATCCCCAGAAAAGGTGAAACATGGACAGTTTGTTTTACGGGGTAACAGAGACTCGTGGTGAAAAACTATTTCCTGGCTTTGTTGTATCGTGCGGTGGCCGAGCTATTGGGTTACGCCCGCACTGAGGCTGCCAGATTACGCGATAGGGAGAAGACAGAGAACTGGGGACACGGCTATATTGCCGGGACAAAACATACAGGGCGTCTGCGTAAATATATAGGATGACTACTTGGCCAAATATGGTCGTTCACTTGTTCGCTCCATACAGCCAATGGTGGTGTTCCGGTCGTGAACGCTCTCAGGCCCACTACGCTGGTCGTGTGTTGCTAGGCCGTGTTTGGTGTGAGCTGCCGACTAACCTATTTTCCGGACGTGTCGAACCGATGGTGACCTTGGGGATGCGTCACTCTGTGCACATGTGCTTTTTCTTCTGTCTGGGCGCGCCCTGACATATAGTGGATCTGTGACTCCCACTACGTCCCACCATTCTACGGTAGCAACAATAGATGACATACCTTTGGCTGTCCCAACGTTAAGCTTACAAGTGATCAGGAGAACCACATTTGGGGCCGTTTGGGCCTACAACCGAATTACCCAGCAGCTCCTAGACTTGTGGTCCCCTAAACCCAACCTCCCGTACAAATCCAAGATACAGGACAACCAATGGGTGACACCGGACAAAAGAGCACTGGTATTTTGAGGATTTAATTCCATCCTTGAGGCGTTTCTTTGAATCGAGCACCAGTCGCGTTTTTTGTACTGGTCTATCGTCCTTGCTGGAACATCATTTGATCTAAGGATGCTGCCGAGTGCGCGGCGGGAGTCGCACACATTGGGTTTGCACTCTATAGCCATAAAAGTAGGCTACCAAAGGATTCTGGTAGATTTGTTCCAATGACATTCGAACTTCTCATTTCTCACACGATCTACGGTGGCGCTACTCCAAACAGACTATACACGATCATTTGACACATTAAATTTACGTCCACAACGTGTTCATGATGCGAAAACACAGATTTCGTATTGACGATCAAATATGGAAACGGCTAGTTTCTTTGTAAGCAGATCGAACTGACTGTCCTGTCTAAAAGTGACAC
>NW_008751793.1:345170-346498 GCF_000715545.1 Opisthorchis viverrini
CACTTGTCTGCCTCATTCCATCCGTAATGGGCATGCAAACCAGCACTGTCTCCTGCGAACAATGGTTCGGCATGCGCAATACATGGCTTAACCATTACTGCTTTTATGCTGGACACATTCTTGGGTGGAAGTCCCCAATGCACAACCGATCACTCGTGTTTTTCAATAGTTTTGTTACGGATTCGCCAAAAACAGTCTACTTGGGCTCTGGTTCTGAGAAGGTCTAAAGATGTCTCAGCTCTGCTGTCCGAAGAAACCGCTTCTCATATCCGTACAACTCGTCCAGTAGCCTGGTACATGCGTCTCTTGGTGAAGGTACTGTCGACCTGTTCCGTAAGAGTTGAATGCTATCTGTCAAACTGTATTTGTTGCTAGAGATACAGAATCAGCGAAGAATAAACTAAAGTGTTGTATCTGTGCGGTGGCCGAGCTATTGGGTTACGCCCGCACTGAGCCTGCCAGATTACGGTCAGACCATCACGTGCAACCAATTTTTACTCATTTTTCAACATTCTATACAGCAAACAGTTTGCCTCGTGACGCACGCCTGCTCAAACCACCCCTCTTATGGTGTGAACCGTGACAGTTTCTGCTCCCGTGCCGACTGGGCGAATCAATATCACCTAAACCCATCCAACAGCGCACTGAAGATGTCTGCTCGGATCAGTTGCCAAGCTGGGAGAACAGATCAACAGGCACCTGATCAATTTCCAGTCACTATCATCTCTCAAACTCCAGCACGTTAACCTGTATTTCGGTGCGCCCAGTACATGTTTACGCCTACCTCACACGTCAGGTTCACAGTTTTCACACTCTGGTATCGATGTGCATTGCTGGTGAGCTCTAAAAATTGCGAAACGTGAATCCACTATGTCACCACTTTGGTTGGAATAACCAGAATAGTCGTAACCAGAAGACTGTTTAAATGAGAGCGAGCAGCGCAAAGCTACACCAAATGTATGCCCTCAAAGAATTGCTAAATGTGAGAAATCCCCAGAAAAGGTGAAACATGGACAGTTTGTTTTACGGGGTAACAGAGACTCGTGGTGAAAAACTATTTCCTGGCTTTGTTGTATCGTGCGGTGGCCGAGCTATTGGGTTACGCCCGCACTGAGGCTGCCAGATTACGCGATAGGGAGAAGACAGAGAACTGGGGACACGGCTATATTGCCGGGACAAAACATACAGGGCGTCTGCGTAAATATATAGGATGACTACTTGGCCAAATATGGTCGTTCACTTGTTCGCTCCATACAGCCAATGGTGGTGTTCCGGTCGTGAACATTCTTAGGCCCACTACGCTGGTCGTGTGTTGCTAAGCCGTTTGG
>NW_008751793.1:346650-363356 GCF_000715545.1 Opisthorchis viverrini
GCGTTTTTTGGACTGGTCTATTGTCCCTGCTGGAACACCATTTGATCTGAGGATTCTGCCGAGTGCGCGGCGGGAGTCCCACATACTGGGTCTGTACTCTATAGCCATAAAAGTAGGCAACCAACGGATTCTGGTAGATTTGTTCTAATGACATTCGAACCTCTCATTTCTCAAACGATCTACGGTGGCGCTATTCCAAACAGACCATACACCATCATTTGACACATTAAATTTACGTCCACAACGTGTTCATGATGCGAAAACAAAGATTTCGTATTGACGATCAAGTATGGAAACGGCTAGTTTCTTTGTAAGCAGATCGAACTCACTGTCCTGCCTAAACGTGACACTCTACTCATAAAGTTGTGGAACACCCTTCATCAACCAACTTGTCAGTTTTGCGCTCCGTGAGACTAATCAAATAGGCTAGTTCCCGCCAGCCGCATGTTTCTCGAACCCAAATTGGAGAGATTTCGACAACTGCTCTGATTAGTGCATGAATTTGGTTCTAACAGGAAACTCATTGAAGCGGACCGCCATAAACGACAGATTCAGGTAGATTCACCTGAGTCCCCTGGGCGAGACCATCTAATTTGTCCACAGCATTTGCGTTGTCTACTATCGCAAGACGAAGAGGTACGCCATTCACTGGCTTCACCTTAGAGATGAGAGTATGCCGGTCATAACACAATCACCAGCTCGGCGTTGCCATGGTGACGGCCAGATCGTATCGTTTCCCCGTTCTGACCTGAGTAGAATTCCCACGAGTGCAGTCTATCGAATTCCTCTCTCAAATGCGTAACACACAGGGTTTTGAGACATCTTGTAGCTACCCTATCACCCACACACTTGACTGTTCAGCTGACAATCGCTCACTGGATCACGAGACTTATCTTTTTTCATGCCCACAACATGTCACATTAAGGTGACTCATCAGACATCGATGGTCTGCACCGTCTAGTGAGCGTAGCAACTATTAAGTGCTGACGCACCTATGTACACGCAAACGGATCTACATGTAAGGAAACCGAACACAGTCAGCACATACTCGCGCGCGCGATCCACACTTCACAGTATCTATGTTTTCTCTCCTATCATTAAATGACCGCGGTATGATCTAGCTGGAGATTCCTGCAACCGTGCTTGTTGCGCGTCGTCTCTCCACCCCGTCCCGACATGCTGACAAACGGTGGAGCACGAAACTGTTTGTGTGGGCCAAGTTTTGTGTAGCCCATACACAAATCATCACTTTCGTCTTAGAAACATTGATGAAAAAGTACACAAGGTCGTAGCAAAATTTATTTACGTTACAAGATTTTTTCCTTCTGGAAGGCAAAACTTACTTGCGATAATGTTAGACCTAAGGGAATAGAAGTCGCTAAATACGGCCGGCGGGGGCGGGAGGGGGGTTGGCTACAACAGCGCACCTTGTTTAAAGAGCCTCCACACATCGGTTTCCAATTGCGTTACTGCTAGAGGTGACATCGGTCATCACACAAAACACCATCGATCCTCGAGCGTAACCAGTCATCATCAGCTTTGCGTTCCGTGGCTGAAATCAGATCAGATGAATGCGGTGAGAGGCGCAGAGGCATCAAATTCAGGCGCAGTACACTGGATAGCTTTATCCATACAGACAGATGAGATACGAGTACTCACTCTGGGTACCCTCGGGATGCCATGGAAGTTGACCATTTGGAAGGACAGCTGAGGCATCGACCCACGATTAGGACCGTCGTAAAAGATATCGCTCGTATCGTCTTGTTTAGCCCATCCAACGGTGTTGTAGAAATTTTCCGCTGGCAGTTCTGCAACAGAGAGGTAATTTTTGAGATACAGGGAGTTGGAACTTTCGGTTTTGCTGTGAGCACTGCTGTTGTCACGCTGCGCAACAATGGAATTTAGCACGGAGCCAAAGGGAAAACCGTTTTGTCTTGTACAACATGAGTGACTCTCGTCTTTCGACCTGACAGGTCAACCCTTCAAAGAAGGGTTCCTCTAACTAGAGAAAAGAAGCATGGTTTCTCCTTGTTACAATTTCTGAATTGGGAATTATGAAACTTTGAATTGATTGATGGAGGTTGTCTCGGATCGGAGCCGCCAATGCAAAAAGTGCATGTGCGAAAAGTTAAGCCCCGCCACACTTTTTGCCAATTTGCTCCAGTTGAATGCAGCCACACAACCTTGATCTATTTTTGATGAAAATAATTCCTTACCCGCATCTAGGTTCATTTTGTGCAAAAATTCTCTCCGTTCGCCCGTAAAACCTTAAATGAACTTTCTGACGCTTTCTATTCTCGATCATGACAAGGAGACGGCAATAGGTTTTTTGCAAAGCCACTGAGTGATCCATCAGCAACGTTTATGCAACAATGGCCACCAAATGACACTTTCTACTGTTTCTGACAGGTGGAGGTGTAATGCCCGACAGTGTCGGCAAGACCGCTGGAGCGGTCTAGGATTGAGTTTAGAACAGTAATTCTAATCATTTATTGCTAGTCCAAAAATTTGGCGAAAATCAAATTCTGTTCAGAGGCCCACATGACCGCTGTCGAATGGAAGAATTTCTCGTGAAGTTTGTGACTGGCGACTTTTGCAGACTCCAACAGTTATCGGTGGCCCAGGTTTCCACGTCGAGATCGATGAAACGCTAATATCTCGCCGTAAAAACCGCGCAGGGGGAGTCCTTCCCCAGCAGTGGATTTTCGGAGGGATCTGCCTGGAAACTAAAGAGGTGTTCATGTATGCAGTGCCAGATCGAAATGCGGCCACTTTGATGGACACAATCCAGGCCTGCATCGCTCCCGGCTCAGTCATCATCTCTGATATGTGGGCATCTTACCAAGGAATTGGAAGGAAGATTGACTTGAATTATACTCATGAAACGGTTAATCATACAGAAAAGTTTGTGGATCCAACCACTGGAACTCACACAAAATTATTAATGCCATGTCCCAATTTTACTCTCCTCAGTGAAGCTAAAAGTACACATTTCATATCTCTTTTTTCCAATCTATTCTAGGTGGCAGGGGTTGATTTTTTGGCGGGGCTTGTCTGGAAAAGATCCCTTGTCCTTGAATTGCTTCAACAAATGGCGTAACCGAACTTTTCTCTATAGGTTTTTGGAACCAAAACTCTACCGAAGCGAACACATGAACTTACGAAGCCGAAAGTGAACGGTGTAATTGATTGGTTGTCCGGGTAAAATTGGGCAGGGTTGGCGTTTACAATTGTTCAGGGTCACATTCAGAACTGTCCCTATCCGGGTGGTTTGTGCTGCAGGGAACGGCAAGAAATGGGATGATGACAAGCAGAGAAAGTGATACAGTCGCATAAATCTACAAAACAACACGTCTCACAAAAAGGGGCATTCTTTTTTTTCAAATATCTAAGTGGATATGTTGCGAACGAGGCTAGTCTCAATGCATACACACGCTGTCACCCCGCCCTCAGGTGACACTCCACTCGGTCCTGTTCCAGAGGTTTGATTCTCACTGTGTTACTTACTTACTTACTCACTTGCAGAGAGTCAGCAGCTTGGTGAGCATTATTTGGAAAAGGTGAGGATATTGTATCTGTGGAATAGAGCAATGCGCAAGGGAACTCACGGCAGATGGAATACAGAGTTGCCGGCCGGTTCCCTTGGACCGAATCCATCAGAGCAATCGCACAGCAAGCGAAGGCGACTAATAAGAACATTGTCTATGAACAATCGTTCTCTTACGCGGGGTCTCATTTAAATAGGTTGGTTGAGCGTATCAAACGCGCAACCCAATCTGCTTGTACGGCGCCATGCGACTGTTTGCTTTGGCCAAGATGATTTCAACTAACTGGAATGGAGGAAATTCTTTAGTTGAACTTGTGGAATTTGCAATCCACAAAGTGCACTAACTAGCCTTATCTGTTACAGAAAACGGTGGAACTGTTTTCGTTCCCACACATGCACCTTGGAGCGTGGGAATTCAGACAATTTGTCGCGACTTGTATGCATTGTTTTGAATCGCAGTGTGTTTAGCGGAGCACACTGCAACTTTCCGGCGCCCGGGGGCTTTGGCATGCGTTCCGTGGGTAGTTGGCTAATCAATGGAATACGCAGGTACATTAAGGCCACATCAATGGCTAGAGACATTGTCAGACATGGCCCAGTCGCGCCCTCAATGGCGCTCGTGCATCCAAGCTATTGCCTTCAATGCACAGCTTCATTTCCAACCCCCCCCACTTGACAGCCCATTGACAGTGCTGGATTTATGCACCAATTTATCAGCTCCCGCCTGAAATGCGCAGCTACCTCCCCCTCCTTCCCAAGTCATCGGTGAACTAAACTGCGGCAGCTACTACCACTGTTCGACGACTACGCACTGGTCGACGACTACGCGGTTCTTACAGCTCACAATGATGATGATGATGATGATGATGATGATGATTAAGGCTCTCAGGGGAGATTTGACTGCATCTATCACCAAGGAGATGAAGATAGTCTTTGGTGTCATATCCCAGTCCAGTCCAGTCCAGTCCAGTCCAGTCCAGTCCAGTCCAGTCCAGTCCAGTCCAGTCCAGTCCAGTCCAGTCCAGTCCAGTCCAGTCCAGTCCAGTCCAGTCCAGTCCAGTCCAGTCCAGTCCAGTCCAGTCCAGTCCAGTCCAGTCCAGTCCAGTCCAGTCCAGTCCAGTCCAGTCCAGTCCAGTCCAGTCCAGTCCAGTCCAGTCCAGTCCAGTCCAGTCCAGTCCAGTCCAGTCCAGTCCAGTCCAGTCCAGTCCAGTCCAGTCCAGTCCAGTCCAGTCCAGTCCAGTCCAGTCCAGTCCAGTCCAGTCCAGTCCAGTCCAGTCCAGTCCAGTCCAGTCCAGTCCAGTCCAGTCCAGTCCAGTCCAGTCCAGTCCAGTCCAGTCCAGTCCAGTCCAGTCCAGTCCAGTCCAGTCCAGTCCAGTCCAGTCCAGTCCAGTCCAGTCCAGTCCAGTCCAGTCCAGTCCAGTCCAGTCCAGTCCAGTCCAGTCCAGTCCAGTCCAGTCCAGTCCAGTCCAGTCCAGTCCAGTCCAGTCCAGTCCAGTCCAGTCCAGTCCAGTCCAGTCCAGTCCAGTCCAGTCCAGTCCAGTCCAGTCCAGTCCAGTCCAGTCCAGTCCAGTCCAGTCCAGTCCAGTCCAGTCCAGTCCAGTCCAGTCCAGTCCAGTCCAGTCCAGTCCAGTCCAGTCCAGTCCAGTCCAGTCCAGTCCAGTCCAGTCCAGTCCAGTCCAGTCCAGTCCAGTCCAGTCCAGTCCAGTCCAGTCCAGTCCAG
Organism: Opisthorchis viverrini; assembly: GCF_000715545.1. Classification (NCBI taxonomy): domain Eukaryota; kingdom Metazoa; phylum Platyhelminthes; class Trematoda; order Opisthorchiida; family Opisthorchiidae; genus Opisthorchis; species Opisthorchis viverrini. The sequence continues at coordinate 351,918 of NW_008751793.1, forward strand.
TCCAGTCCAGTCCAGTCCAGTCCAGTCGAGTCCAGTCCAGTCCAGTCAGGTACGTCCACACAGGAGCTAGAGAGAAGAACAGTGCATCTGAGGCCACACATCTAAGACTGATCTACCATCCTCACGCGTTAGATTTGCGTTTCAAATAAGGTCACCGAGCCCAAGTGGTGAGTAAGACACTACGTCGAAATACCCTGTGAACTATGGCAGAGGGTAGGGAGAGATATCGAAGGACGAATTTGTCATACATACATGTGGAACATGGGAATCAGAAAGAAAACATATAATGTCCTAGCTGACATCCCATCCGTAGGAAGCACGAGGGATGGGTTGCCCAAACCTAGACAGGGGAAGCCAAGAGGCAGAGACCGGGTTCGAACCACGGATCTTCCGCTCAGTAATTCGTGAGCTAACCACTGAGCCATCTCGCCCGATTATCGGGTTCACACTATGTTGACCATTCTTCCGTGAAGCATCCACAGTGGACTGAAGTGAGCACTTTTCACGAAATCAACAAGCTATTGGGCCACAGATTTGACAGTGAGTCCCACTCGTTCAAGTATACTCAAACTACTGGTAGAAGAATGTCACTGATTTGACCAGAGTTGCAGAGATTAGTAATTCACCGCAGTCAACTCATCATCATCATCATCGTCATCATCCGAATCATCATGTTATCAGCACCTTGTTCCTCACAGGTCACATCCTGCTCATGTTCTTCCTCTTCACCAAAATCATGCTGGTCACCATCGTTATCATCACCAGCCTCTTTCATTATCTTGATCGTCATCCACATCATCACAAACTTCACCAGCATCAACGACAGGTTCGATCCGTGTCACGCAAGGTTTCTGTCTTCGGCAGTGTCGTTCACCAAAAAGCTGAGAAGCAATGTTGCGTGCCTAACCTAGCTAAGTCTAGTGAGGTTGATGTAATTTTTATTGTGGGGAGGGGTGTGGATTATCATCGTGTGAATCTTTACACGGAAGTCGTTAGCTTGAGTGAACGCACGTCAACAAGCTTTCAGAAACGACTGTGTTTGACAGTGGCCCCAAGGACTGATTTGTTTCGTCCTGGGTTAGCGATTAAGGGAGATGAGAGCGATCAAGATGTCCGCGTTTGTTGATAATAGCTTCACCACCAGCGCACTGCACGACTGTTTGAAAGTGGCTTTTTAATGAATCCTATGGACCACCCTACGAATCACTATTGATTTTCATTAGCTAATCTCTCTTTTACGAGTCGTTCGACGTACTGATGCGACATCGCGTCCAAGGGTACCTAATACTTTTAACGTCATCAGCTGGTAGCGGTTGGATTTCTGGCACATGCAAAGGGGGAGTTCACCTCAGCTTTGTAAACCCTTTTCTCGATAGACAAGCTGATGTCATAAACGAGAGATTCAGCTGGGTTCCAGGTGAGTCCCTCGAAAAACCAAATTATATTGCAAGTGAGTGCATATTCGCTAATTTCGTGCAATTCGGTTTCAAGTGGAACATAAGGTTGACGGAAACCCGAGGACTGCGCCTACCTGATAAGCCCGAAGTGGAAAAGCGAAATCGGTCGTGGGCTGTCGACGGATTTTCAGGAACCTTATGAGTGGTGTCTCACAAATATATAAGCTGATATCACATTGCATTTTGACAATGCTGCTTTCGTCTTCCCCAGTCAGATTCCGATAACGTCTTTAATTGAACCGTTGGGCATGACTGGGTTACTCAGGACAGAGAAATTTGTTTGTCACCCCATTTTACCCATCAGGAAACATTAGATTCAGTTCGGATCCTACTCAGACGTGTTTACGGCTTGTGAGTGAGAGGCAGGCGCTGGGCTACGAAACAAGTATTGATGTGGTTCAATAGTGCTTGCATTTCGATGTGTTCTGATTTAAGTAAAGCCATGTCGTTTACTTAATCGATATCTGTGCCCAACTACTTTTTGCGGTAAGCGAGAGTTAAAACCCAATGACTGTTAAACACTGGTGTGTCTTGGGTACAGGACCTGGTTTGGTGTGATTGTCGCGACCTGTACTGCGTGGAGTATGTTGACACAAAGGGGTCCCTTGATCGTCCGCGAACCTGTTCAGCCCTGTCCTGTGTGTTGGTGTGGAGTTGTACGCAATGTGAAAACACTATGGGAAACCACATATGAGCAATACCAACTGAATATCATACAAAAACGATTGGACCTTGTATGGGCCAAGGTCGTGCCCATGGTATTTGATGCAGGTGAGAGCAACGTAAACAAAAGTGATTATATGGTATCCGAACAAAACGCTGTATCTGAAGAACGCACTACCTGTGAAGAGTGTGAAGTTTCCATTCCGAGAAGATCCGAAAGATTGCGATCAAAACCACCACTGGACTATAAACATCCACACTCTCATTCATGTGATGAACATGACTGATACTCTATTCATTATTCTCTTGTTTTAATATTCCATATGCTGTACATATACGCCAGTTCGAAATCCTACGTGCTACTTGTTACGCTGATCTGAATTCTGGATTTCTAGTTCGTCTGGTTATACTGATATACGTGTGCAACGTCATTCTCACAGATGAACAATGTTGCTTTTAACTGATCAACCCAGCACCCGTTTGTTCTATCTGACTGCTGTTCCCACCCCAGTGCCTGGTGCCAGAAAAAGAACTCACGATAAGGAAGACAACAGCTTTATTGTGAACAAGCAAGTGCCAAAGTTAAAACGGTTTCGCATCTTTTGACATTGATCCAAGCTGTCTGATCAGCGTTTAGTGAACACCCATCAACATCTATGAAATGCCTGAACGCTGATCATGTTCGATCGTGCTTCTGTGGCGTGCCTGAATACTCATCGGCTTTTTCTGAATCGATTGAATGATTGACCGGTCTGGATGCTTTCCAGCTTCCCTGTGGAGATTTTGGTGGAGTTTCAGGGTCTAAGTGGTTTTTTTTCAGGAATCCGACCCTCCTGAGAAGTGTTGGAAAAGTTAATTAGGCAAGGTGCGGCCGTTAGAGCTTCCATTTCTTGGGCTTTTGGAATTGAATGCGAGTCTTCCAGGACTATTCCTATCCATGAAGATGTCGAAGAAGAAAGTGGAAGGGGACAGTCCTGCCTGATAGCACTGGACGCGATGAATCATCCTCGTCATCATTATCATCATCGTCCGAACAACATCGGTGCTAAACGCTGGCGGTTCTCTGCCGTACAATCCGTTTGAAAGCAGAGTAGACGAGGAGGAGACTTAGTGTTAGCCTTGCACAATCACTCTAAAGTACATGCACCTCCAGCCGCCTATTCATACACTGACAAAAAGAAAGACATTGATATCGCTTAGCAGACATACCTTGCAGCTTGTCCAACGAGGCATAACTGGGTAACTCGTTCAAGATGGCTTAGTTGTGAAGGCTCAAACCTACTGACAGGAAGGTTCATGGTTCGTGTTGACTGTTCTTGTCTCTAGGCTTGGGTAACCTGTAGCGTCTCAGCGCCCGTTCTCCTTTCGGTTGGTGTGGCATCTCGACAGAACTTCCAAGGACCACGGCTGTTGGCACACAGTGAGGAGATTAAAGAGGTCAAAAATTTATGTGGGACCTCTTTGTTCCACAGACACTGTCTGAGTGTCAGTGAAGTCGAATAATGGTGAAGAGTGTTGGCTTCTAGAAGACTGCTCCAGAATAAGTCATCATCACCATCATCATCATCATCATCATCATCACCATCATCATCATCATCTCATCATCGGCACCATCATCATCATCGTCATCACATTTATCCTCACCGGCACCATCACCGCCATCATCATCATAATCACCACCAACACCATCATCATGAACATCATCATCATCATCATCATCGTCACCACCATCATCATCATCGTCGTCGTCATCATCATCATCATCGTGAAGGCGAGGAATAGTCACCTGCGTCTAAACTACGACAGGAATCCGGGGTACCATCACCTCCAGTAGTTAATAAGACCATCTAAGTAGTAACTGACGGCATGATTGTCATAGACATCGGTTAGCCGCTATATCGTCCAATGTCTTCAGCCTAGCACAGGTGTGGTCACGTGAATTCCCTTCTGGAATGGGAACAGCTTCAATGCCCTCTGTTGTTTTTATGGCATCTTTCATTCGCTACTGTCATTTGTGAACATCTACCCACCTCCAGGCTTCTGCCGCTCTGGACTGGGCACGTAAAACAGAGTGCTCTTCCAGGTAACTTTGCGGACGTACGTCCAGCCAACTTAGGTTGTAGTTGCGGATACATTCTCCGAGTGAATTTTCCCATCTGCTTAGCCAGAAACCCGTCTGTTGATCAGTTAACTTCGAACTTGCCGACACCAGCCGATCCAATCTACGGCTCTGGGCAAAAAGAGGGTGATTCAACACGTGGCGCAACTTGCAAGGACAATTCTGGCTTTTCATACTCATGTGCTCACTTCGTGTGTCACTGCCGTCAGAGTTAATGCAACTTCCGTGTTGCGTTCCTCGACTTTCATTTTCGCTCGGTGAATTCTCAGAGGCGTGTTGAAGCACGGCTTTGCAATTTGAGGAAGTACTGGATGACTTTGGTCAGCTTTTCAAGTAATTTTTGTTTTTAGGTCCCCTTCAAAAAAACCAATGTCACTTGCGTATACCAGATCGGCAAGATATGTTTGTTTTTAACCAACTGAACAGTTTGAAGGCCACCTATTAAGCCCGTTCGATCGATATTCAGGACATCGATCCAAAGGATCCGGGAAAGGACCACTCGATTTGAAATCCTGGGAGATCCTCATGCATTGTCATAAACTGTCGGGTGGGCTATTCGACTGCTCGACTGTATATCACACTGCTCCCGACATAGCACGTCAGACAGGCGATGAAGGTCACTACCCGTTGAGTATTTCACTTATAAGAAGCACTATATACGGATACATACTCAAATAAAACAGATTTACTAAAGAAGACGATTCGACCGGAAGGAGATGTCGAGCGCTAGAAACCTAATGTGCTTCGAGGAGAATAAAATAAGTGAGCAGTTTGAAGCAGAGAACGAAACTGAGCGCAAATGGATCAGATCATCTGACACAGGTAACACAGGCATCCTTGACAGCAGATATGATTTGAAACTCCACCTGATTCGGAAAACGCACGCATACATTGGTTAAAACGATGGAACAATTTGTTCTACAAAAATTTCGCATTTACTTCCCTTGTGTGATCATTGGGTTCGTTGTTTAACTCGTTGGAACAGAACGACTTTTTTGTCGCAAGTGTACCAGCTGCCGCTGAAAACATCACTTGCACGCCGAATCAAACAGAAACATAAATCGCTTCCACCAAAATATACTGTTGTCTTTCGTCAGTTGGATAGAATTTTACGTTTGCAAGTCTGCAATCTGTACACCTTGAGGGTGTGATATGGGGACAGCCCACCAACACAGGTTTGTCGTACATGTGCCTCTCAACGCAAACGCTGAGAGCGTACACAGATATCGATCTGGCGGACACGATGCACGGTAATGTCGCTTTCTTACCCGAAAAGAATCAGTCAGGCGATGGTGGAGACTCACTTTTGACTGTTTGGTCACTTAAATATGGTTCAATAGCCAGTGGTATTTTAGGGGTGCGCTCTCTTGTTGGATCGATATGCGAACGTCGAAAGACAAGTATCGCATTTTTGTTCGATGTTCACACACAAAGCTGATGAAGAGTTTTGCAACCCTTACCGCTGTCCCTTGTTCTGCTCTCGTAATTTAACACGTATGGTGTGAAACGCTTTTGTTAGTTTGAAATACGTGTATGTATCGATCACAGAGACCACGGCCCAGTCAGGACACACGTCGTGTAATGACAAGTCTAGACAGAGTGAACTCACCGCTAAACAAACCGAACAGTCAATCGAATCAATCGAACACTCCGTCTGCGAAACTCGGCAACTGCACTTATCTGGTGATCCCCAAGAAGAGCGAAGAGATTTCAGCAACCTTATGAGTAGTATGTTCGATGGTCAGAACAGTTTCTTCCACGCTTATTCCAGTGAAATGGTAGTGTGTTAGCGTGTGTTCAATAGCCGAATCAGCTTAGTGTACTGTTGTCCGGCTAGAGAAGAGACTGAACTTGTATTGGTATGTGTGACCTTGAGAATACTGGGCGAAGTATAAACAGAGCCCGCAAAGTCACGGCGAAGAACCAGCTTATGTGCTCCAGAGGAAACCAGAATCCTTAATTTAAGCTCTTCGCTAGTAATTGATTGTCAGGTCGGTGAGCGGTTTCGACATGGTGATCTCCAAGAACCGTGGTTCGAGCGTTTGTTTTACTTCGAATGAATGAGGTTCAACATACAACGGAAGGAGTGACTAGTAACTGATTGTGAGGTCGGTGAGTGGTTTCGAGCGTTTGTTCTACTTCGAACAAATGAGGTTCAACATACAACGGAAGGAGTGTGTTCTCAGTTTCTGCACGGAAAACACCGGACCTGGTTTCATGATTGGAACGTTTATATCAAGCACTAGGGTAAAGAAAAAGCCAGTACACTTTCTACAGGTGTCGTATATCTTAGCTTTGTTGCATCGAGCTTTACTGGTTATGATTGGACCAGTCAACATTTCACCCAAAAGATCGTCTGTTAGAATCCGGCGCGACAGAATGACTAGAGGTATATGTTCAAATGTCACGTTTAGCATTGGGTACTACAATCCATTGGACCGTGATCACGAGGTGAGTGAAGGCAAGCTCATTCTAGGCTTACAACCTACCTGAGGTATTGTCTGCCTGCTTTTACGCAGAATCAACGGCTGAATAGTATGAACCTCCTGGACGGAACTCGTAGATTATAGGGCAAAGGTGCCGCGCACCTGATGTTACACGATAGACGAACTTCCAGCCGCATCCAACTAAGGGTGGTTCATGTAACGTTCCTCGAGAGGGGATGAGTGTGACTCGCTTCGCCTGTAACTTCCCCAACCGTGCTGTACCATTTGACAGCAGCTATAGGTCAACCGTGATGAGATGGGGGGATGCGTCATTTGAAACCAAGTTGTGCTACTCTGACAGAAGGCAGCGGTGCCACTTGCAGAACTATATACATGGAGGCCCATGCTACTGATGACACCTGTCAGTAGTATCTAGCCAAGCAATCTAAGGCGTCATTCCTACATATGAGGAAATGTTGACTTACTAATTATTATACCTTTCACAGTGTTTGTTCACCTCTGTTTAGCATTCAGTAGGATGAATGTGGATGTGTGATATCTCCAGAAACTCTGTGAAAAGTGCAGTTTTTACCTTTGTGTGTGATAGCTTGTAACCACTTGGTTAGTGCTTACCAATAGACAACACCCCATTCGACGGGGATTTTCGTTCACTCCTACCGAAAGTACATTTCGCCCTCTGGCCACTTCCTTCCAAGGTAGGTCGTGCGCTACGGAGAATGGCTTCCGTCTGTCTTGGATGCTGTCTGTGACATCCATAAAACACACACGTTCGACAGATACATCGAGATGGTTGCCCTCCTGAAAAGCTGTCATTGTCCTTTTCAAGTTCCAAAACTCACGATCACAAGTCGGCTGGAGGTAGGTTTTGGACCCATTTTGAAGGGCCTCTCGAGAAGAAAGCGCACATCCAGACGTCGGCGTACCAAAGATGCCTACAAATAGCAGAAAACCGGCTGCAAAGCATATGCGATAGAAACGGAGTGGGTTCAGAATGCCTCCCGCCGCTGATTAGTGATCACCACCGCTGCTTCCAAGCTGTCGATTCGACTCTAGTCCCACGAAGCAGAGATCACACAATTTTGAAGTCGGGAAACGCAAACTTCGTTCAATACGCCTGTTTGATTTGTTTCTGTAAGGGGCATTCAGACAACGAATCTAGCATCAGTGGCAATCTTCGGTGTCAAAGGCCGATGGGCACTGCGAGCAGATTATCCGTTAAGCGCTCTTACAGACTTATAGAACAAAACACAAATGCTTACGAACGTGCACAGAAAAAATCTACCAAAGGGGCATGAGAGCGTCAAGCCGGCTTACAGAGATAGCTTCCTCAAAATTTCACACTTAAAGAAAAGCGTGTATTTGGCGGTGAGTCGAAATATTGGTGTAACGGGGGATACTACTGATGAGGCATGCGAGTAGCATGTCTTCTCGTAAAACAGCTTCCTGTCTCTTGAAAAGTGAGATCTATCACCGAATTTGTGGAGTCGCTTTGTAGCATTTGCATGCATTTGAGTAAGAGTCAATGAATATCCGGAAAAGCTCAGGAAGACGCGTTCAAGGAGAAGATGGATATTCAGTTTTTGTAAACAAGATGCGCATGAGAGTTCTGCTTCCCTGTCCAATGGTCTGTAACTGTTCAGTTGGCAGTTTCTAATGAATAACTTCGCAGCGAAGGCCTTCTTCTTTTCATTGGTAGCTCGGGTGATCACGAATGGACCAATAAACTCACCAAGACACTGTTCCCCAACGAACCAATCACGTTAAACTGAAGCAGATGATCTTCAAATCCTACATAAACACACGCAGGCAAAAAGGAGGAACTGCGTGCTAGTGATATCTCATCGTATGGTGAGAAAACGTTTGCGAGCCGATTGCCAAGCTCGGTGAACAGGTCAACCTGATCAAGAATCAGAAACTGTCGAGTTTTGCCTCAAGACAAATAAAGGGATTATGAGGCTTTCACAAACAGAGGTCCCGGTGTGCGGAACTACGCCTTTACCCATTGAGGGACGCTTGGGAAGAACGTCATATTAGGATTGAAAGAGAGTGTGCATCGGATTACATGGCGAAGATTTGCGCATGCTTTGATATGTCGGTTTACCTAGCCAGAAGTGAGGAAATTAGGGGATACATTACGAGAGTAGGAGGCACGAAGGCGAAGTCAATCGTTGTTAGGCAGGATTCCACACGGATCCCGCTATACCGCATGTCTTTAGGCCCTGCTACGGCCGAGAAGCCTGGCCCGCTCGAGGTTGGTCCAGAATTCGGGACGCTTGCCGGTCCGGCATCAAGACGAGATCTGATTGGTCAACAATCTGGACCCAACAGCCAATCATGACCCAGTATTGGCCAAATGCCGGTTGCCAATGGCGCATCAGGAACGCGTCAGAAATTCCGCTTAAGCTATATATACGAAGCGCTGTACAACTGTTCTTGACTTCGTTTTATAGACCTCGTTAATAGACCTTGTGCACCTTTGGTGGTTGTTTTGATGTGAACGCTAGCTTGGGAGGCTCAGACCGAGAACTAAGCTGAGGAAAATACAGTTACTACAACCATGGTCTACTAAAAAACCCGAGGGTGTACGGCACAGTATGTGTGTGAAAGCCTCAAGACTGGACACAGAAAAGGTGTTCAGAGCGGATAGCCGACTGATAAAAACTCAGTCTCCCGATCTTTGGAAATATCTTTTCTGCGTGACCAGAACAAAACGAAAAACAGGGCAACTTAGTGTACTTAAACTGTGCCATAGTAAACCGTGGCAAAGCTCGAAAGGCACTGATAGAGTGAGGCTGAAAAATAGTTACTTTTCGAGTTTTCGCCTACAAAGTTGGCCTTGATGGGAGACCTACATGGAACCCAGCTGAATCACCCGTCAAAACTACATTGCTATGCCCATGAGTTTATCAGTCGAAAACGGAAACTCGGAGACTGTGCCCAGAAGAGCAAGATCACTCGTGGGCTGTTGAGGAGTGTTCAGCAACGTTATGTGTAGCGCATTCAGCCAATCAGGTGACCATATCGTAATCGGGACGTGCTCAAATCCCTGAACACTTTTCGTGGGTCTGGTACCTTTTGAGGATGTGGGTAGCCATTCGACTGAGACAAAAGAGGAGTGTTTGTGAAGCAAGATTTTACCAATAAAAATCAATAGAATTTTCGCCAAATACGCTCATTTGCACACCAATTTGTTTTTATTTTTGCGAGTCAAATGAGCAGCTCACTTGTGGGAATCCGCCTCAATCGACTATGTTGTACCAGGTCACCTCACGTTTCATTTGGTACAATATTCGTGACATCACCATGCATGTAAGTAACACACTACTCATAAGGTTGCTGATTTCGTGCAGTGAATGCGCACGTAAATACCTTTGGGCCTTAGTAGAGTATATAGTTGACGGAAACTCGGCGACTGCACCCATCCTGCTGAAATAGAATTGCGAAGCCAGTCGTGAGTTGTCGAAGAGTTAATATACACTAATTTAGTTTTTCGAGAAACTCACCTGGAACCCAGCTGAATCTCTCGTTTGTGATGTTTCCCGGCAGCTGAACGTGCTGCACAAGGCCACTTCATGTTTAAGTCACTACGATATTTGGGATATCGCGATACATGTACATTTTTGTAATCTACGGATAAAACCAAATTAGTTTGCAGATGAGTGTACATTCGCTAATTTCGTGCAATTTGGTTTCAAGTAGAACATAAGGCTGACGGAAACTCGGGGATTGCGCCTACCTGATGAGCCCCAAGAAGGGCGAAACCGGCTGTCGAAGAGCTTTCAGTGAACTATCCTTCAAGAAAACTCAGTAGAATCCTGTTGAAATGCATGTACCGAGGTCAGGAAGATCAGGCGGATTAAAAGAACGCCTCAGATAACGCATCTGCGTAAAGCGTCCTTCAAAGGTGATGAATTTAATGGAGGTTTGAAGATCGCGAATTGATGGATCGATCCTGAAATGGATCCTTGTTCTCGGAAATGAGAACTCACTATTCAAAATGAGTGTATATCAATGTACTTCCACCTAAGGCTTCGGTTTCAGTTAGGAGCCGTCCGTAGATTTGTACCTTCAGAGGTAATTTGCAAGAAATCACAGGTTAGGCGGACGGAATAACCTCAGCAATGAGGCTCGTCAGAGAAGTTGGAATACTCGTGAAAATGGGACGTTCTTAAAAGTGCTGTATTCATTGTGTGCAAGGTGGCTCAGTGGTTAGAGTGCGAATTTACTGACCAGAAAGTTTTTGGCTCAAAACCGACCTCTGCCTCTCGAAGTTCCCAGTCTAGGCTTGGGCAGCCTGGCAGTATCGCAGCCCTCGTGCTTCCTCCTGGTGGCATGACAGCTAGGCACCGAAATGATGTTACAGCTGAAAGATTATTTTTTATTTGGGTTGGTTAAGGAAGGAATGACATAACCAAGTCCGGTCGGGTGTCACGTGAATGCACTTGAGGCATGTTTCCTCCAACAACCTATAAGGGATACGGAATAATGTTTCGTATTCCCTCTGACAAGCGGCCAACATAAAATGCCCGGCAAGAGCCACGAAATGAGCGCACACAGAAACCAAATGTAAAAGTTCCTCGCTTGTCTTTTTTAATGGAGCCCGACCATTTGGGATGGAAGTAGGAGAAATCCAAAAGATCATTGGCGATTTTAGTCAAATCAGTGTGACGGTGATACTACTGATGAGAGGGCATGCGAGTAGTATGTTTTCTCGTAAACCCGCCTTGAGTCTCTTGAAAAGTGAGATCTATCA
>NW_008751793.1:364252-370193 GCF_000715545.1 Opisthorchis viverrini
CGGACCGCACCATTCGGTGGATAATATCATTGATGCTACACAGACTGAAGACAATGAAACCGGGGTATTGGACCCATATTTGAGACACAGCATCGGAAGGCAACGTCGGGACAAACTCCCTCAAGGGTCTGCAGGAATTTCGAGTCTCCTATGTGTTTGCTGCATGCAAGACGGACTATTTTCGATTCACAAGATGAATGCATAGGCAATCTTGTCAGTTCAGCATACAGACAGTTTCCAGGTTGTTACATTTATCTCACTTGGAGTTTCATACGGAAGCTGAGCAAACTACTACAGAAAAAGAAAGGGTGCATTTTCCAATAGGTTCGGACCCTCAGTATCTTTGGGGATTTCCAAAATGGTATCACAGGTACGGTGTGCGTGTGTGTGTAAATCCCAGGTGCGGTGATTTGCAGACTGAAGGGCTAAGTGAACATGAATTTAATTGGACTAGCTATCGGGTGACATGCTTTCGTGCAATTCAGTGCAACATACAGTATCGTTTAGCTGTAGCACCTTTTCAGTACCTAACTACCACGCCACCCGAAGGTCGCACAAGGGCTAGGGTACTGCCCGGTTGCCCAAGCCTAGACAGGGGAAGTCAAGAGGCAGAGGTCGGGTTCGAACCACGGGCCTTCCGGTCAGTAAATTCGCGCTCTAACCACTTGGGCCATCTTATCCCCACATATCACATTGACATAGCACATCAACCCAGTAAAGATGTGATATCATCCTGGACCTGATCTGCAAGCTTTCTCTCTGTTCCGTATCAAGCAACTTATCAATAGATGTATATAAACACGTCGAAGAAATCAACCTCAGATAAAGACCTGTTTGCTTAGTTTGTTCCTTCCAGTACACACCCTTCCCTGAGAGCGAATAGGTCTCAGATACTGATGTAGAGACAGCAGTCCGTGGAGCTCATTAATGACTCATCTTCATCATCCAATCTCCACAGGACAAACCACCCCGGTGGCGACGGTTCTGGATGTGACGTTGAACAATTGTAGACGCCTGCCCTGTCCAATTATCCCTGGACAACCGATCAACTACACCGTTCACATTCTACTTCGTAAGTTTGCAATTTCCTTTGTTGATTTCGACTAAGTGCCCAGCTTCTTTCCACAGAACTATCCTTGAAGCCGAGTGCGTTAGGGACGATGGAGTTGTAGACATACATTCGGAGAGTGGTTTACTTCTGGACAGGTGTTCGGGCAGTCCAAGAGCTACTGCTCTGTCCATTTATGACGACGAATTCCTTTATTCAGCTGGTTTGGTAGACAAAACACCATCAAGAAGTGAACAATTCACTACTATGTCTGAAGCGAAAATAAGCGGTAGCCCACAATAGAATCAAAGCAATCGATCACAGTTCACCTACTTTCGATCTTGCTAAAAACAAGTGCATCAGTCTAGACGTAACATACTACTCATATGGTTGCTGAAAACTCTCGGACAGCCCGACGACCGACTTCGCCCTCCCACTTGAACCCTAATTGGACAGATTTCGATAAATAGTCTCCTCCTGCACACGAATTTGGTTTTAACAGGAGGTGAATACGCCCGTTTGGTGCTGCACACTCAGCTGAAGCTAACCGTCATAAAAGAGAGGTTCAGACGTCAATAACATCGCACTCATGCACCAAAATTCCCAGCGAAAACCAACCCACCGCTTCTCCCCTCCACTTCTTTTTTTCAGGACTGCCAGTCATCCATTTCTACTACGTCGTGGGGTGGAGATGGACATACGAGAGTGGTGAAAACTTTGTGGAGCGTCACCTTTATGGGTGGTACATGGAGCAACTGTCCCATCAAACCGTCAATTTTTACGGTATCCCGGGCAAGCCTAGGGTGAGTCATGTGTATGTACAGTTTGATCGAATCGGACCAACCTGTCGTTGATTGGTTTCCAGTCGCAACCAAGACTAACCCCACCATCCCGGATGTCCCCATTTTGTTCCAGCCCAGTGGTGCCAGGCTTTGGATGGTTGCCTATGCAAGAAGGACTGTCATGTTCTGTGTGAACACTATCGTAACATCCGCAGTAGAAGACATCGGAAGTCGGTGTGCAGAAGCGCATTGAGTTATATGGATGAATAAACACTGTTCACAAATAAAGACCACTCCTCCTCTTCTGGATTGGACCATTTCCAAGTGGGGATGTTCTAGGAGAAATTCACCGCACCAATTGTACGTGAACCGACAAACTTTGTGATTAGAGTAGAAAAAAGTGACCCCGTACCCCAACGGACTTGTGTTTGTCAGTTGTCCGAAAGCATAACATTGCACAGAAAAACGATGGGTGCATGTGTCAGAGTCATGCCTGACTGCTGCCCCCGCTCCAGTACCTGGTGCCGGAAAAATACTCGGCGACAGAGAACACAACAGTTTTATCACAACAAGCGAGTGCTAAAGTTACAACGGCCCCGCTCTATTCATTGATCCGGGCTGTCTGATCGGCCTTTGGCGAACACCCATGAACATCGACCGTGCTTCTGTGAAATGCCTGAACGCTTATCGTAGTCGGTCGTGCCTCCTTGGCGTGCCTAAAAACTCACCGGCCTTTGCTGAGTTGATTGAATGATTGACTAGCCTGGATGTCTGCCGGCTCCCCTATTGAGATTTTAGTGGAGTTTTAGAGACTCAGTAAGTTCCTGACATTCTGGATTGTTTTCAGGGCCAGATGGCTCAAGTGGCTAGAGCGCGAATTTACTGACCGGAAGGTCTGTGGTTCGAACCCGACCTCTTCCTCTCGACTTCCCCTGTCTAGGCTTGAGCAACCTGGCAGTATCCCAGCCCTCGTGCCTCCTTCGTGTGGCATGGTAGCTGGGCATTGAAAGAGTGCTACGGTTGAACGAAGGTTATTTTCAGAAAACTGACCTTCCTTACACTGACTTTTAGGTAGTGTGGTGATATGTGGCTCGTACTGCTAACCTAACAAGCTGACAGTAAAGTTCGAACGTTTGAATTAGTGTAAGAAAAGTAAGCTAGACTAAAATTGAGTAAAAAGAGAGCAATGTTTTTGCTAGTGATGATCCCTCGCCACTAATACGACTCTGGGACTTTAAGAAAAGAAAGACGAGATGCTTCACTGGTTAAGGCGCAAACTTACTGACCGAGATTCGTGGTACGAACCCAAACTGTGCATCTCGACTGCTCCTGTCCGGGTTTGAGCAATGTGGCATTATCTCCGGGTGGCAGCTGCGCACCGAAAGAGCTTAACCACAGAGAAAAGCGGAACACAGATTTTTCCAAATCCGGAGAGATTGTGGGCATTTCCAAAAGGCTTTGGGCTTTTTATCCTCAAACGAGTAGTTCCAGTTCCCGAAGGACCCACCAACCAATCAGAATTAATCTTCGTGGGTATTTATGAGCCGACACAGGGAAACAAACATTATCTCATGCAAAGATGTAATAAAAACAACCATCATTATAACGCTGCGGACAAATAATATGGTACAAAGCGTCTTGGCGTATTCGATAGCTTAGTATGGGACAACTCGACGATTTGTCCGACTTGTCGATGTTTCATGCGGGCGCCTATCACTGCCCGATCGCTCACGACGTCTGCTGCCTCCAGGACGGTAGTCATCTCGCCGTTCTCGTGCAGTGGTGTCGATAACAGTCCTGCGAGTGTCATCCAAACCAGACCTCTCAAACCGCCCTCCTCTATCAATCGGGCGAGAGAAGCCATCACGACGTCCACGAGAGTATGGTGAGTTCCGACGTGGCACACGGCCACCGACATCAATGGGGTTTGCGGCGGCCGAGTAATACGTTGGTTGTTCCACTGCAGGTGCTGGAGCAGGAGTAATAGCGACGTCAATCATATCGCCGATGATGAACTGACAGTCCTAAAACAGCAAGATAAGGATAGCGTGGGGATGCTAAAGTGGGCGTCAGAGGTCATACATTGCTGCTTTACGCAAATACGTATAAGCTACTTGAAATTAGTAAGTAGTATGAATTAAAAATAACTCACCCGACAGGCGGTTAAGTGATGACAATGGGGGTTTAGATTGCCGGAACGGCCGTTCAGATGGCAATTCTCTGTGAGGTATCCTTTAGCATATGATTTAAGTGAAGATCCCGTCCGAAAAGCGCCCTCACCATAAAAATTCATAACAGTGAAGTTCGACAAGTCGTGAAGTGGCGCCGGGACCTGCGAAACTTTATCGTTCCCGATTACCAGTTCAGCTCAGAGACCATAATAGTTTGTGTTTCTGACGTCCGCTTACATTCGAAAGTCGAGTGAACTGACTGCCCAAAACGGCCTATCGTCGACGAGCAATTATGGGCTGACAGCCTTAAAAACAAGACGAGCCACGGAGGGTATGGATCGCAAAAAGTACCCGTTTTTTTAATATTTCAATCAAAACTTTGATTTAAGATGATCCACTTCCACTTGGAATTAAAATAGCAACAGAGCGATTAAAACAGCTCCATTCGAAAACATGTAAAAACTGACTTGAAAACTGAAATGGGGAAAGTCGACTGCTCGTAAACAGACAGGTAAAGTGCAGTGTTTCAGTTCCAAACTTTAGGAGTTTATTGGCGATTTTTCAACCCGATCATCTGTTACGCAACTCATACAATCCTCTCTAACTAGCGATGAAAATGAGGAAATTTCCCCACGGGGTGTATGTTTAGTCACCAAACCATGGGCTCGGAATTTTACCGGGTGTTTAAAGTGTGGTCGGATCCAGAGAACCTCAGTGACACGGGTACCTTCGCCCCTATTGAAGCATAAGGCTAGCGAAAAAGAAATTCGACACATTTTCTGTGTACACGTCGCCTCAACTGTTAGGCAGGATTCCACACGGATCCCGCTATACCGCACGTCTTCAGGCGCTGCTACGGCCGATAAGCCTAGCCCGCACGAGACTGACCAAGAATTCGGGACGCTTGCCGGTCCGGCATCAAGACGAGATCTGATTGGTCAACAACCTGGACCCAACAGGCAATCATAACCCAGTATTGGCCAAATGCCGGTTGCCAAAGACGCATTCAGAACGCGTCAGAAATTCCAAAAAGTTATAGCCGCTTACGCTATATATACGAAGCGCTGTACAACTGTTCCGGACTTTGTTTTGGGCATTAATAGACCTTGTGCACCTTTGGTGGTTTCTTTGACGTGAACGCTAGCTTGGGAGGCTCAGACCGAGAACTAAGCTGGGGAAAATACCGTTACTACATAGACAAAGGCTCACGTCACCGACCCACATTGATGGGTCTCAGCACAGACGAAAGCAGTCGTGTTTTTCGGATCCGACCACATCTTTACTTGCACAAAACCCTTTGAAAACAGACTGAGGCCCCGAATTCCCCACAACCAGTTCATTATACCAGCTTGGTTGCCATGAATTTTGTTGCACGTACGAATCCCGAACAGGATATTGCGGGACAGTACTACTTCATGGGGATATCGGAATGAGAACGGGAGAATCTGACCGGTGCAACTCCGCATTCTGCAGTACCTTGTCACACTGATGATGAGACCCTACGGTAGAACGTGTGGTTTAATTAATTCATTCAACTACTCGTAAGACAACCGTCTGTATTGCCTACAAGAACAAAACGTTAAACTCTGACTAAAATGAGCAGCGCTATGTCCGAAGCGCGGTTTATTAGGTAATAAAGTACTATCAGGGAGGTCGCGGGTTCAAGATCCCTCCCCCGCACTGCTGATTATTCTCAATAAGGATGAAAAAAGCAGTATGGTGGCAGTCTCCCTAACACTACCATCAACAGAAGTGATCATTTATTTCACTGCACGATTTCAATGAAGGCATTTTCGAACTTTCTAAGTTGGACAGTTGCAGCACCCTCTCAACACGCCATCGGAAGGAAGCACAGGGGCTGAGATACTGCCAGGTCAATCAAGCCTAGACAGGAGCACTCGAGATGCCGCGGGTGGGCTCGACCCATGGACCGTCCGATT
>NW_008751793.1:370883-385864 GCF_000715545.1 Opisthorchis viverrini
GCCACCCGAAGGAAGCACGAAGATTGAGATACTGCCCGGTCGCCCAAGCCTAGTAGTCCAGAAACAAAGTTCGTGTTCGAATCACGGACCCTCCGGTCAATAGGTTTGCGCCTTGACCACTGAGCCATCTTGAGCACTTCTGACAGCTATGAACATCGTGCGTTGTTACAGGGTAACGGACAAGCGGGATAGGTAAAAGAAAGAATTGGCAGTGAGCCCCGATCGCTTCGAAAAAAATAACAGACTAACCCGTAGCATGATGCGATCAGTGTCCGATGGAGACCCGGCACACACCACACCGATTTCGCGCATCCGATAGACGGGAGAACGACTGTCCGGAGTGACGAGGGCAAAATCGAAGGTGGTGCCACGTTTGCGTGATTCCGGATTGACCTGTTTCACCAGGGAAGCTAATTCGCGTAATGTGGCGTCCAACCTGCATTTGATAGGGTAGTGATAAAAACAAGCAGAGAACTGTAAGGCGCGCATCATAAAAGAGAATATTAAGCTGACCAGCAGACTTATTTCCGCCGATAAAAAGCCAAGCCCCCCAGCAAGGGCGTGTATGTCATTGAGACACTCAAAATCCAAGGTACTTTCTAAAATCAGTCAGGGATTTTCCGTATGAAGTCACTGCTGTGCCACTTCAAAAATCCGAAAATCCGGTGTTCCGTCGAAACGCGGCAGTTCTCGAACATTCCCACGAGTCTATAAACGAGATCAGCTGAATGAATCAAGGCCATCGTGGAAATAACTGTTAAAGATCGACCGAGAGACGGTAGGTGGTTTTCGGCTACTTGCATGCATTGTGAATCTAACCACCGATGAACGGCCTCGTCCACTGTGCGGACGGCAACAAGATCGATGGGCCTGCGAGCGCCACCAATCAGCTCGTCATCTTCATCAAAGACAGCAACATCAGTGTTGGCACTGATGCTTCACTACCGTGCCACCAAACCTAGTTGATACCGTTATAAGTGCACAAACACAACACATTTTAACGCGTGCACTGAAGACGTTTGTCATATGTTGTTCTTTGAGTTGTTCAAGTTGGGGCAAGACGCCTCAAGTGGTTAGAGTACACGAATTTACTGAGCGGAAGATCTGTGGTTCGAACACGACCTCTGCCACTCGACTTCCGCTGTCTAGGATTGGGCAACCCGGCAGTATCCCAGCCCTCGTGCAACCTTCGGGTAGCATAGCAGTTAGGCACCGAAAGGGTGTTACAGTTGAGCGTTTTCTTGATGAAGTGTCATCACGTGCAAGTGATTTCCCCACAAATAGGAAGGAGACTTTTTGGACTAATGGCACTTTCCCCAGGGAGTTGGTTTTAGAGTCGAAAAGCACTGTTTTCATAGCCTGAATCAAGAGTATCGGAAAGCAGTAGACAACCATAGCGCACCATAACAGTCAGTTGGCAGTATAATGAGACTTAGGAACTTTCCAAATAAGTGAGGTCAATGTGTGTCGAAAAAAACGCGGAGCATTGTAAAGCTGTTTCACCATTCTTGGTGATCATCGGCAGTACGTATATCACGAAACTCAAGGGTGGTAGTTGAAGACTAGATTGTCCGGCCACGAGCGGCCGATCAGCAGTGAGAGTCACTTGAAATTTCAGCAAGATATAGAATCACCCGTTCTTCAACAGTGGAATCCACATTACGTGGTCGAATGCACTCGGGCTTCTCTCGGGGGAGGACTTCTGGGCTGGGAGCTCAACCGGTCGCGTGAAGTAGTCACCCTTCTGAGCTACTTATTGTTTGTCGGTAGTATGAAATTTGAAAATTTTCAGTTGGACGCTAGAATAGATTTGGGTTCGCCAAACGGGACGAATTATGACAAGAAAACAGCACAGAAGGGTGTCCGGGGGCCAGTCGTCCCTAATAACCGAACATCACATCATTTGGACGGATGTATCGCGTGCAGGACACGGACCAAACGAAGGCACGCCCTGATTGGTCAGAATGCCAGCCAATCCGAATCGAGCATCTTTGACTGGACGCTTCTCGTACCCTCATGGAGATTCTAACACGACCTTGTGGAACATCCCGTGATTACCCTATAAATATAGTTGTAGTAATTTTCCTTCGTCTCCATAAGGGGCTGCGTAGAGCTGCTGTGCCTTTTGATATACCATAGTGGGCGAAGCAGTAAGCTAAGGGACCGTTAGAGAGTTGCACTACCGTTCAGCAAGACCCAGGAAAGGGGCAGCAATACAATTTAGTAGATTTGCGAAATGGCACGAATCCCACCCATATGACAAGTCCCATTCTGTTTCCTTCTTTCGTATGAGTACAACACTCTTTTCTGATCAGCTTGCTCCAATTGCTTGCTCATCAGCCCTGAGATTTTGAGCCGGGCGGTACTTTGGCACCGTTAACAGCAGTGGTTTGGCCCCGTCCAGTTTAGTTCGCTATCGAATGGGACGACTCAGCTGTCGACTTGACCGTGCTTGTTTGTTGCTCGGTTCGCCGAGCTTGGCAGCTGGATTGCAAACTATCAGGAACACCTGGGCTACCACAACATCGCTGTCGGACGGTGAGTCAGCTGACAATGACGGAAAGTCTGTGCCTTGTGATTGTCAAGGTCTCATAAAACAAGCGGTCAAACTGTGTAGAGGAGCAGACCAGCATTTTATCGATCAGAGACATCAAAGAACTTGCTTACGATAAGGCGGATCAATAAATAATAATAGTAAACGCTCAGCTGTAACGCCCTTTCGGCGCCTAGGTGCCATGCTCAAGCCTAGATAAGAGCAATCGAGAGGCAGAGTTTGGGTTCGAACCAAGGGCTTTCCAGTCGGGAAATTTGTTCTCTAACCACTGACCTAAGCCTACAAGTGAGTCAATTTAGATGGAATTATCAGACTCCTGATAACTTATAGCTACGAAAATCAAGCGAGTCAGAGACACAGAAAATACGAAAATAAAATGGCTAATTAGTCGCTCAGACAATAAGTTTGGCCCTAACAATAAGGTCGTATTCCATGAAGAACGAGTCCTAGCTGAGATCAAGAAGTTAAATGAATCCCATTCGACAGTGCGTTCGTTACTCTGGGTAGCTTGCATGCGAGTCACTAACCAAGGAGTTAAGGTCCAAGCAAACCGACACTATAGGCGTTTCTGTCCGAACCCTCAAACTTTGAAATGGTGAACTGACACCTGGAAGATTGTCTCATTACTGAAAGGACTCAGGATCAGTCAGCCGATGGGTTTGAAGACGGTTACCTAGAGGTCAGGTATCCCGGGTGACTTCCAGGAAATGAGTAAAAAGTGGTGGTTTTGATTTCCCCAGGAAAAGAGAGACAAGTGAGGCGCGTGCGTAAACTTACCAGGTATAAACTTGAAGTTCATTGTTCGGGGTGCGGCCACGTGAATATTCCAAGGCATTATTGTGTTTCACGGAACTGTAGAACATTCTAAGGAGGAGCGGACAAGTTTTTTCCCGATTTACTGCCCCATCATCTATGGCGGCTGTCATTGCGAAGAATCAGGAGGCGAATAGTGTGTTCGGTCGGGGTCCAGTCAACTAAACGAGACAGAAGAGAGAGGTGGATTAATAAAAGTCGTTCAGTTGTAGCACCCTTTCGGTGCCTAGCTGCCATGCCACACAAAGGAGGTACGAGGGCTGGTATACTGTCAGGTTGCCCAAGCCTAGACAGCGGAAGTCGAGAGGCAGAGGTCGGGTTCGAACCACGGACCTTCCGGACGGTAAATTCGCGCTCCAACCACTTGGTCCATCTCGCCCCCGGTGGTCGAGGGTTATATATACATTTTGGCGAGCAGCGATACCATCAGCGGCCGTCAATTTTCCCTCCAAAACAACAATCCTTCAAATGTAACACCCTTTCGGTACCTAGCTGCCACCCGATGAAAGCGCGAAGGCTGAGATACAGCCAGGTTGCCCAGGCCTAGAAACGAACAATCAAGATACCGCAATTGGGATCGGACAATGGACCCTGCGGTTAGTAAAGCTCGCTCCTTAATCGCTGAGCTATCTCTAACTCAGTTTCAACAGCGTCAACACTGATGCTCCCGCCTATGATGATGTGTGCTTAGTCAACCTTTGGGGGATGAGACGAGAGAGCATCTTCGGTGCTATAGATACCAGGCTAATGCTATGACGGTTTTCATACACTATTCGCGTCGACGTGTCTTCTCTTCGCTCCATATAAAAATCATATGGGTAACAGGGATTCTCAGCCTTCTTTAAGGAATCAATACAGACCGTCCGGCTCCTTTTCATTCGTCGTTTGACTGACAGCTACTCTCCCTTGGTGACAGAATACTTCCCCATCTCCTGGGCTTACTCTCCCTTGGTTAGTCAATCGTAATTAAAATAGGGTACTTTTTTCGGTGACAGAATACTTCCCCATCTCCTGGGCTTTCATTGTCTAACAAAGCTCCAAACGACACTAACACAGCTTCTTTGAAGAGCTGTCATACTCCATCCAGGTACTCATCACCAGCTGATTTACTGCAGAGAGTAGTTGAGCTAGCCTAGACTGGAACCACTAAGCTACCACAGTCCTACAAAAGTTATGGATCAGCATGCCTCGTTCTGACTCGTGAGGGCTTGGAGGAGAGCGAATTATCCGATGTACTTCCACTATGGCGTCATCGAAATCAACCTGTGCGCCCCAGAAGGAGATTAGGGGGAAAGTAGTCGACAACGTATGAAGCCAGCATAGAAAATTCATCTTGGACGAGACAAAGACGCAAGGATAGGGAGTATAAGAAACAAAAACGAACACTTAGTAGGGACTGATGAATGTGGCACCTTATCTGAAAGTATGTGAGGACTTAACCTCGATTAAGGAATGAGTGTTCTCTTCTACTAAGTGTTCTGCTGCACATGGGGTATTACTGTCCCCAGCGATAGAAGCGCGAAGGTAGCAAAGCATTTCTATAGTTATGGAAGAAACGATGTTGCTTTCCCCCGATGAAAGGTGACTTAGAAAAGGTCAGTCTTAGAATGTCACAGTCCAATCACTCAGCTGATAATCACGATGACCAGCGCGTCCATGCTCATTGGAAGTAGCACTCCACGAGAACGTCAGTGATTCATTGCCATACAACCATAAAAATTTATCTGAACGAGGCCGGGAGGCAAGAAGAGGGCCTAGGACTAGTCTATCACAAACATCCGAAGGGCATATACCTGGTTCTGGAGAGGAACCGGCAACACGAACACAACTACCATAGCCTAGCTGTCATATAGTTCAGTGTCTCCAGCCATGCAAAGGGAGGGTCAAGTGGATCCCATGCTGGAAGGCGAACGATACATCCTTCTTTCCATTCTGGCATGTCAGATTCTGCCCACCTCTAGGTCTCCGTCATTACGAAGGAGGAACGGAAAACAGCGCTTGTTTCGATATGCGTAACAATGGCCCAGCCACATTTGCTTTCGGTGTTGGATCCATTCGTTGAGGAAAATGCCTTCTTCTTCGCCAAAGGCGTAACTCCTAATCACCGCATTCTGAAATCACCAGTCTCTTCCCACTCCAGATGCAGTTCGGAGATATCGGTGGTCAAAGACCTGAAGATGTCTCATACGGTCTGCCTGAAGTGGCTGAGTTCCACAGCCGTAGAACAGTACAGTCTGTACTGTATGACGCACACGTTTTTGGGATTCAACGACATAACCTTTTTTATAGAGCAGCGCAAACTGCAGAGAGCGATCATGGCCTTTGGCATTGGGATGAGATGGCTCAGTGGTTAGAGCGCGAAACTATTGACCGGAAGGTCCGTGGTTCAAACCCGACTTCTGCTTCTTGACTTTTCCTGTCTACGCTTGGGCAACCTTGTAGTAGCCCAGTCCTCGTGCTTCCTTCTGCTGGCACGGCAGTTAGGCACCGAAAGGTGCACCGAAAAGGTGCTACAGCTGAGATTGGATGACCTGACATTCGTGCGTTGACTTCGTTTGTCACACTACCCTCAGGACAAATATAACTTTCTGTATATGTATAGTGCACCACAATCACCCGTGTAACTCCTTAAATTCTAAGGTATGTTAAGAGGCTGTACGTCCGGAAGCATGACTTGGCAGTTTGTGGGTGCGAAGGATTGGATGACCCTGGTCAGCTTTTCAATTAGTTTGGGCGTCCTTGTCCTTTTCGAAAATGAGAACAATATCGTCTGCATATTCCAAATCAAGAACACTGTCACCCGGAAAGATTCGAACACCAAGGTTTTAGAGACCTCCAGTGTTCACCTGGTTATCCCATCAATAACGAAAGTTAACAAAAAACGATAGAGAGAACACCTTTGTTGAACACTACCATTTATAGGAAAGCTTCCGGAGAGCTCCACATACGTCCTCACATTCCCGCGCGCATGTGAATACAAAGTGCACATCACATTCATTAACTTCTGGAGCACATCCCATTGTGCAAGCGCGTTGAAAAGAAAAAAGCTGATCGACAGATTCGAATGCACTCGTGAGGTAACAAGAATCAACATTATAGGGTGTTCATACGCATGTCATTGCTGTTAGACTCAGCGAGGTGCAAAGATGTTGTCCACAGAGCCCATTCCCGCTCGAAATACGGCTTGCTTGTTATCGGATCTCCTCTTAACGCGCTTCGTAATACGACGTAAAACAGCCGAATCAAGGAGCCTTTTTACGAGGGTCAAGTTTATTCCTCTGCGATTGCCACAATCACTGCAAGCCTCCTCCTTTAAATTGGGTATCATCACTGACTCGCCCTATTTGGTTGGGGCGGTCTGTTTCTTTCAGAGTTAGGCAAATAAGTTGGGCAAGCACCGATTGAGGACTTCGCCTGCCTCTTTGAACAGAGTGGATGGGAGTATATCAGGAACAGCAGCTTGGGGACGCTTGAGAGAGAAAAACATTTGCTTATTTCCAAGGCAGTTGGGGTTCGAAGTTCATTGTCCAGAGCTGCGCTGCCAGTTGGGAAACTTGCTGAGCAACTACAGATGACCAGTTGAAGTTGTCTCGAAAACGTTCATCCCACAGATCCATGGACTTTTCTTTTGTTTCAGATAAGCGAAATGTTGTTACCAGTGATTGTTCCGCTCACCAGAGGCACCTTTGGATCCGCGTATCGGCTGGGAGAGTTTAAGCACATTCCCAGAGTTTTTAGTCTCATCCACTCCAACTTTCTGGATCCATTAAGTTTGTAGATCCGTGTAAGTACAATTTTTCACCTGAGGTCTGAGGGTTCGTGTAGTAATGTTGTCTGTCGACTAGAGAAAATACGTGTCCACGATGCAGTGCATAGGTAAAGTTGATTAAAAGATTTTACGAGTGGAGCGTCCAGGATCTTACACGGCTGCGGACAAAATGGATATTGCCCGAAAAGGATTTCATAAAGTTGTTCTGGGAGACTTGCATCACATTATGATCTGAGCTTCTCAGTGGCCAAGCAAGGGGTGCGCAACTTACACACCCATAAAAAGCGCAACGAGAAGCAGCAGCGAAAAGGCGCCTCACCCGAATCCACATGCGAGTTCCAGAATGGGCGAGTCAGTAGAAGACCCGCGGCGTCTATAGGTAATGGCGACATAGTTAATCTATATTGTAAGTTGGTTTGAGAGCGGGGGCGCCACGTGGCCATAGTGTGAAGAAAAGAATAAAGGTGGATGGGGAAGGGACTTAGTGCTAGCTTACTACAATCATTTCGAGATACTATACCTACAGGTCTTCTTTCAGGCAATCTGAATAGAAACTGACAACAAGAACGCCATTGACATTGATTACCAGCCATATCTAGCAACGTCTCCAACCAGGCGCAGTGGGGATCAAGCGATCCCAAACCTGGTAGGGGAGTAGCATCGACAGAACCAAAACGCTTCGTAATCTCTTTCACGCCCTTCTGTCAGGTAAAGGGTTGGCCACCTCTCTGAATTGGGCACGGAACCGCACTCTCTTCGGCAAACGATGGTTCGGCATGCTCAGTACATGGCCTAACCAATACAGCTTTCGGTGCTGGATACACTTCTCAATGGGACTTCCCGTTGCACAACCGAAAACTCGCTTTCTAATTGTCTCGTTACGTATCCGCCGACATCAACTCACACGAGCTATGGTCCTAAGACAATGATTGTCGAACACCTGAAGACTTCTCGGTTCCACTGCTCGAACAGGACAAGTCTCACAGCCATACATCAAAACTGCCCGTACTGTAGGCTCATATATGCACGCCCCTTGACGCTCAGGGATTTACCATTTTGACGCATTAGGTGCTTCAAATTAGCAAACGAGCCTTTCAGATTCGCGCATTGATCTCATCTGTCAAACTACCATCAGAACTAGTACAACTTCAAAGGTACGTCAGACGCTCCACAACTACGAGTGTCTCTTCTTAGATTGTAAGTGGCGTATCTAGTAACAGCATGTCCAGGAGCATGACCTTACACTTTGTGGGTGCAAAGTGCATACCTAAGGACGGGATACGCCTTTCCTCCTCTTCGAAGCCGGGAACGATATCGTTTGCATATTCCAGATCGACAAGGTTTTCGTCAGTGGGGTTCTGAAGACCTTCCAGTATTCGTCTTATCTCATGGGTCACGAAATTTAAAAGGAATAGAAAGAGTTGGCACCCCTGACGGACACTACATTATATACGGAAGCTTTTGGAGAGCTCTCCGTATACTCTCAAATGTTCGGAAGTCAGAATACAAAGAATTTTCGGGACATTCCTTGACGAGCAAGCGTGTCAAGGAGGACAGACCGGTCAACTGAATCGAATGCACCTTGGAAATCCAGGAATACCAAAATTGTGGTTCGTTTGTATGACGTTGTTCTGGTACCTAATAGTGTGATGTTTTGGTCAACATAACCCCTACGAGGCTTGAATTCCGATCGCAGCCCTCGAGTCTGTCTTTCACGAGCCACCATAAGGCTATGAAGCACAAGTGACGTCAGCGATCTCGTTACAACCGGAGTTAACGGTCACCCTGTGATCGCCACATTCACTATGAGCCCCTTTTTGAACTTGCCACTATTACCGACTCTTCCTGATTGTATGGGACAGTCTGTTCTTCCCAAATGCAGCCAAACAGATCAGATAACCGCTGACTGGAGAATTCATCCCCATCTTTGAACAATATGAATGGGAGGACATCCAGACCAGAAGCTCAGTGGGGCTTGAGAGAATATACGCAGTCATAAACTTCCGAGGTCGTAGACTGTTGTACGTTCGCGTTCAGGCTTATACAACAGCTACGTCTCCAGATGAGTGGCAGCTGGTGGCCACGATAACTGCTGTTCGAAGTGTTTGGCCCAATGGTCGAGGCGTTCTTTATTCAAGATGGTCACTTGTCATGAATATTCTTTGTGCTCACATTATCGTGTTGTATTAACCACGCTTTTGCCTTCATTTTCAGCTTATGTACGTCTATTCTTAGACAAGTAAAGCGCTATTCATTCTACGCTATTCATTCTTGTTCTCGCGCTCAATCAGAACCGAAACTCTATTCGTAACAATTTACTTGTCTAAGAATACAATGGAACCGTTGCTGCGACCCAAGTGTTTCGACGCAGATCCTAATTCTCCAGACGCAACAACGCGTTGGAATCATTGGTTCCGAACCTTCCAAACGTTTCTGGGCACTGTCGAATCGCCCAATCTAAATAAACTCGAAACTCTGATCCATTTTGTGGATGCACCTGTATACGTTTATATCGCTGACTGTCCAGATTACGAATCAGCTATCAGTGCACTTGAAAAGTTGTACGTTCGTCCAAAGAATATAATTTATGCTCGCCATCTTCTACAAACTTGCAAACAAGACACCAGTCAAGATGTTGATCAGTTTGTTCAGAGGCTTAAATCCTTGGCCAAAAATTGTGATTTCAAGGCGGTGTCCGCCATTGACCATCAAAACGAAAGTGTACGCGATGCTCTAATCAACGGACTTCAGTCTACTACCATCAGAGAACGACTTCTAGCTCAAAACGAACTCACTCTCGATGAAGCTCATGAATTGGCCAGGTCATTAGAATTGGCCCACAAACAAGCTCAGTCATACTCACATAACCAGGCGATATCATTTTCTGCGGCTGCAGCACCTTTACAGACATCTACAGTTATCCCTTCACACTCAAACTCCCCTGATTCTACACCCTATCTCTCGTCAATCAGTTCTCAGATATGTTACTTTTGTGGTCGTTCCAGACATCCACGGTCAAAGTGCCCCGCAAGAGAAGCAGTTTGTAAATCATGTGGCAAAACAGGCCATTTTCAGCGTGTTTGTCGATCCAAATCTGTAAAGTGTCACTCAAATTGCACAACGGATTCGGCCTTATCTTCCCTGTTGACTGCTGCGGCCCCGAACTGCTTGTCTCGCACGGTGACCAGCATAAAGGTGAACGGGATATCGCTTCAGGCCCTCATAGACACAGGAAGTTCGAGCAGTTACATATCTCCTTTGGTGGTTGGTAAACATGGCTGGAAGGTATATGCTAACAATTCTGTGATTACCATGGCATCTACCTCTCTGACGTGTTCAACTAGAGGCTACTGCTACGCATCCATCGATTACAGGGGCACCGTTTACAAAAAGATCAAACTATTGGTATTACCCAATCTATGTGCTGACCTGCTGCTAGGCCATGACTTCCTTGGTCTACATAACAAAGTTGAAATCACATTCGGTGGGGACCGAGGTCCATTCACCCTCTGCGGTCTACCTGCTGCTGCGGTCGAGTCACCTCCTCTTTTTGCTAACCTCTCACCCGACTGCAAGCCTGTTGCTACAAAATCGCGACGTTATAATCCGGACGATGAACAATTTATCCGCTGTGAAGTTAATCGACTATTGGATGAAGGTATAATCGAACCTTCGAGTTCTCCATGGAGGGCTCAAGTACTGGTCACGAAAAATTCAAACCACAAAAGACGCATGGTAGTGGACTACAGTCAAACCATTAATCGGTTCACATACCTAGACGCGTATCCGTTACCGCGACTGGATAAAATGATCGAAGAAATTTCCCGTCATACTGTCTTTAGCACCTTAGACCTATTGAGTGCTTACCATCAAGTTCCAATCAGTGAGCAAGATAAACCGTATACGGCTTTTGAAGCATGCGGAGAGCTGTTTCAGTTCCGTCGTATTCCTTTCGGTGTAACCAACGGAGTAGCATGTTTTCAACGTACTATTGACCAAATAATCAAGTCTGAGAACCTAAGTAGCACCTACGCTTACATCGACAACGTCACTATTTGTGGGACTACCCAAAGTGAGCATGACCAGAACCTCAAATCTTTCTTTGAAGTAATAAGAAAATATGGAATTACCCTTAACTGTAAGAAAAGCATCATAGCAGCCAAACAAATACGCCTTCTGGGCTACGAAGTCTCTAAAGGAATTATCAAACCAGATCCTGAACGAATGAAACCTATTCGTGAACTCCCTCATCCACATGACGCTAAATCCCAACAACGTGTTGTTGGTATGTTTGCTTATTATTCGCAATGGATACCATGCTTCTCTGACAAAATCAGTGTGCTTGTCAGAAATAAGACTTTCCCCTTACCGGAGCGTGTGCAACAGTCTTTCAAAAATTTAAAGAAGGAGTTAGAGAACGCCATGGTTGTGACAGTCGACTACAACGCACCATTGGTTGTCGAGACTGACGCCTCAGACATAGCCATTGCTGCATCTCTGACTCAGAACGGCCAACCGGTGGCCTTCTTTTCTAGAACACTGACACCGAGCGAAAAGAATCACTCTGCTATTGAGAAGGAGGCATACGCCATCGTTGAATCTATCCGTAAATGGAAGCATTATCTCTTCGGGAAGCACTTCAAGCTTATCACTGACCAGCGGTCAGTTTCCTTTATGTATGGTTCGTCGCAGAAAAGTAAGATAAAAAATGATAAAATTCAGCGATGGAAAATGGAACTTTCCGCTTTTAGCTACGATGTGAGCTACAGACCTGGAAAAGACAATCTGGTTGCTGACACCTTATCGCGTAACCTATGCGCCAATGTGATCGGCAATGATAAATTAAAAGAAATTCACGATTCCTTGTGCCATCCTGGAATCACTCGAATGCACCACTTTGTTCTTTCCAAAAACCTGCCGTTCTCTCTCCAAGATGTCAAGGACATCACCACAAAGTGTACGGTTTGCGCCGCCATCAAACCGCAGTTTTACAAAGCACCCCCTCTATCTGACTTGCACACGCCTCCGCTCAATAACATTGGAGATGATATTGATCGTACTTCAGTCACACCCCCGTGCCCCGGCAATGCACCTGCATCTCCAGATACATATGACCCTAGCATCTCTGATTTAGCCAGGCTCCAGCAGCGTACACGGCCCTACGTTTTAAGAAATCGAGAAGCCTAACCACACTCACTATTACTCATTAGATTTTTACAATCATTCATCCAATACCTGTACCCAATTTATCCCTCTACACACAATCCAACGGCCAGGGTGAATGTCATGAATATTCTTTGTGCTCACATTATCGTGTTGTATTAACCACGCTTTTGCCTTCATTTTCAGCTTATGTACGTCTATTCTCAGACAAGTAAAGCGCTATTCATTCTACGCTATTCATTCTTGTTCTCGCGCTCAATCAGAACCGAAACTCTATTCGTAACATCACTCCATTCCGATATTTGATGGCTTCGCTCACAGAGGGTTTCCGGAGACCCTTGGCAGAGATCAACTGAAATAATCTTCGGGCCTTCCTGGCTTTCTGAGCCTGTTCCATTTTCTTGGTTGTCCACAAGACTTCACGGTCGGCTCACACGCTCACTTCACTTGACATCCGGTAATTCGTCGCGTCAAGTTATGCTCGGGACTTACTGGGATATTTCTCCAAGATTTAAGCAGTGTCATGTTTTGGTCTGAAATACAAGGCTTGAGTGGATCTGGTAGCGCGGTGCTACAGGGAAAACTCCTAGCATTGTGCAAAGAGGTGGCGACCTCCACATTCACATTTGATGGTGGAGGTTTCGGAAGAGACTCTTGAAGACGATCCTAGTAAATTCGTCCAACATCCGGATTGGCCAGTCTCTTAGTTGCCGCAACAGTACACTCAGGCCACCATAAGTTACAGTCAGTTGGAGCGTGAGCAGACACAACATACAGACATCGATCAACTTCCCGTTTGTTAGACTTCTTCATAGAAGTTGCCCGAAAAAATTGCACATAGGCGACTCTCAAGGAGTATCAAGCCAAGCAAGAGTCCATCCGCTCGGTGACTTTGGACGATATCAAGCCCTGAACATCCTGCATCGGCAGCCTCTGGATCGCCAGAGGTGGATATCGAGAAACGAGTGGACAATGGTGGTTCGAATCCGACCTCTGCCTCTCATCATGATCATAATCATCATCGACAGCATGACATCAGTGTTCAACACCGATGCTTCGCCGCCGTACAACCAGGATTTAATTGAAAGACTTATTGTGAAGAAAATAATAAAGGTGGACAGGGAAGAGACATAGTGCTCGCTTATTACAATCATTCCGAGGTGCCTACAACTCCAAACACTCATTCAGGCAATCTGGATAGAAACTGACAAGATCGCCACTGACATCGGTTAGAAGCCATATCTTGCAGCGTCTCCAACCGGGTACAGTGAGGATCACGCGGTCGACAGCCTCTGCCTCTCAACTTCCCCTGCCTAGTTTTTGGCCACCTGGCAGTATCCCAGCCCTCGAGCTTCTTTCTGGTGGCATGACAGTTAAGCACCGAAAGGTTGCTACAGCCGAACAGCTGAACGGACATTGGTGGTGGAGTGGTGGGGAGGGTAGCTCAACCACTGTGCACAGTTGAACCCTAAATAAGTCCAGTGTGAGAGCAAGAAATGTTTGTTGTCCTGCTTGCTTCAGAGTGCGGATATTGAGGACAGTCAGACGGACTGAGCGTCGGGGATTGAACATTGATTTCGGGACGCCTGAGAATGTCGTCGCCAGAGGTGCAGATGCTGCTTGCAAAAGCGATCCGGGACGAAGGGAGTTATTAGCCCTAACTGTTGGGTCTACAGAGAGAGAGCTATTAATGGATTGGGTAGAGGGGGAAGGAAATATGTGTGAAAAAGAAGGGGGGCACCAGT
Source organism: Opisthorchis viverrini (assembly GCF_000715545.1). Lineage (NCBI taxonomy): Eukaryota > Metazoa > Platyhelminthes > Trematoda > Opisthorchiida > Opisthorchiidae > Opisthorchis > Opisthorchis viverrini. The sequence continues at coordinate 384,928 of NW_008751793.1, forward strand.
AAGGTGGTCAGTCCCAGTGCAGGGACCTGCAGAGAGAGATAGTAATCAAACTAGGTTAGAAGATGGAAAACGTCAAAATGTAAGAAAGGAGGCATCAGTAGTAGCACTTATTCGCTTACCCGACCTAAAGCTGCCACCTTGACGGGTGGTCAGTGTGCAGGGACCTGCAGAGAGAGATAGTAATCAAACTAGGTTAGAAGATGGAAAACGTCAAAATGTAAGAAAGGAGGCATCCATCATAGCACTTATTCGCTTACCCGACCTAAAGCTGCCACCTTGACGTGGTGGTCGGGCTTCAGTGCTGCAATGATCCCGCGGGCTACACTGGCTGGAACTTCGTTCCACAAGGTACAACCATGCCAGGAAGGCCAAAGGGGAGCAGCCAGACCAAGAGCAGCGAGACCCGTACTACGAGTAATCGTGCTACGAGGCGGCCTGGAGGTAAAGTCGTACTGTCCTCTGCGACAGGAGTGTGAAGGCAGTAGGGTGTTTCCCCCAGGCGACCAGAATGTCCATATTTATGGAAGCAGCGATGCTGCCTTCCCCTGAGGAAGGACGGGTTAGAAAAGGTCGGCCCCAAAAACCGCACACTCCGATCGCCCAACGGTTGACCGTGACCGCCGGCGCATTATCAAATACGGTCGAAATCCTTTTAAAACCAAAGAGCCCGGTGCTGCTCAAAAGGCACCTGCTGTGCGCAGCCGCATCAGGAATGAGACAGTAATGCCTTATTCCCTGCGCCCTCGGGTTAGGCCAACCCCCTGCAGCCGAGCAGGTCAGACTATTGAGTCATCGGTTCCGGGCAGGGTCCCCAAAGAAAGCCCTATGTTCTCCCCCTGCCTCGTGGGTCAGACTTTTGAGTCAGAAGCTAGGGTCAGGGTCCCCGAACAAAACCCTACGTCATCCTACTGCCTTGTGGGTCAGACTTTTGAGTCGA
>NW_008751793.1:394584-410455 GCF_000715545.1 Opisthorchis viverrini
CATGCATCAAAGCTATTGCTTTCAATGCATAGCTCCTCTTCCACCCCCCCGCTTGACAACCCACTGACAGTGCTAGACTTATGCACCAATTTACCAGCTCGCGCCTACAATGCCCAGCTACTTACCCCCCCCCAATCATCGGTGAACGAAACTGTAGCAGCTACAACCAGTGTACGACGAGTACGCGGTTCTTACAGCTGACAATGATGATGATGGTGATGATATTCGCTTACCCACCCTGCTGTATGAAGCAAGTAAGGCAACTCGGCTAATATTACAACGCAAAAATCGATGTGACATGAGAGCATTATTAGTTTTAAGTGTCTCGGTTGAACGTGGGCTTGAATACCACCAACGCGCCTAGATATAAAGTAGCAACTAACATTCTGGATCTGATCTAGGGATGGTGCACACACCACATTTGAGCTTTTTGATTAAAACCTGCACCATAAATTCTTCCCGGCACCGTCAGTGCAGATTTCTTCGTACTCTCCACCACTAAAAGTGTATGATGTATGATATGGTTGGTGATATGCGAATCGGCTTACATTTTCGCTAACTCTGGGCGAGCGGTCTGTCTGCTTACTGATCCAGGTGATCAGTTCACCATCCGTGTTGCTTGTTCTTCGGTCTTCCCTCTTCGTCCTTTTTAATGTATCGGATGACGTGCTGGGTCGCGCTTCAGTCAAAGTGTACTTTTTCTCAACAACGGGTTTCCTGAAAAAGTTAGGAACGAGAATATGCTGGAGCACAAAGCTATTTGGCACGTTCCTATTTATAACACCATCCTCCCGACTGCCATCAAACCACAACTGACATTTTATTTCACTCCTGATGCAGCTCTGGCCGGCGAGCATTCCGCTGCAAGAACTGGGCAGTTTTCCGGGTGCAAAAACCTCCACAAACCTGCGGTCATTGTAGTGCGTCCACTGGCGGTCCAACATAACTCCAATGGCGATTTAGTGGATATGCTTGTTCGAGTACATACGCTCTTTAGAGGCAGTAGGCTTACCAGCACGAGGACGCGATTAAAAAGTGTATAATAGTGCTTTGAAGTGGGTTCTAGATGGAGCGTGGACAACTGCCAGAATGTGTGAGCATTGAGCTTGAAAATCATCTTACCATGTCTTCGCTGTGTGTTTGTATGGTCGACGGTGAAAAACCTGTTGACCAAACCTTACTCGAACAGGGTATGAGTAAGAGGTAGATCTCCTCGGACGCGACAGTGCACGAGGGGAAGGAGGTCAAGTACCACGAGACGCGTTTTATGGTCCACGTATTTAATGCTGGCTACCATTTCCGTAACAGCTCGCTGGACACACATTGAGGGTTGCGTCTTTCGTGCGTCCTGAATAGACAGCTTGGTTGGCATACTCAAGAAACGGTCTGACGTAGGCCCCACAGAGTATTGGGAAGTTCTTGCTATTATTAGGGTAGAAGGTGCACTGAATCATCCGCAGAACGGTGAACGCCTTTTGGGCCGATTTCTCATGGTGCAGTGAGGACATGTTTGAAGAGACACGGATACCCTAATCCTTTTTGGCATCTATCCAACGACCACCGCTTTGCAGCGTCGACATGCATTTGGAGGGCGATGGCATTAGACCTCCAGGATTTCAAGGCCTCAAAAAGTAGACATGGAGCCGCAAGAATATCTCGATGGTCATTGACGTACATCCGAAACACCAGTGGTCCCAAAACGAAGCCTTGCGAAACTCCAATGTAGACTGGCGCTGGAGAACAGAACACCGAGCCTACTTTCACTGGGAATGATCTGTCTGACAGAAACTCCCCAACCCAACGTAGAATTGCTCCATTAATACCGTAAGACTCGAGTTTGTGGAGCAGCGGGACATGTGGGACTCGACTGAATGCTTTTGAGAAGTCGAAAAATAAGGCATCCGATACGAGTCCCTCGTCCTTCGCTTGGGTTAAGTTGTCCATCATCGTCGTCACGTAAGAACGGGTTGGGAGAAATCCATGTTGAACTGGACATTTCAAGTGGTTGGAAGCAAAGTGAACTAGGATAGCTCATTTCGGAATGCGTTCCATCACCTTGCACGGCAGGCTAGTGAGGCTTATGGACCTAAAACTCCCAGGCGATAATCGGTCGCCAGTTTTGTAGGTTGGCGTGACAAAGGCAAAGAGAAGGTGGCCTTCGTCAAGCGACTGACGAAACACCAGGTAGAAATGTTTTGCCAGTATGAACGACATCTCCTTGAGAATCCTTGGATGGAACTCCTCTGGTCCCAACGTGCAGAACGGGTTGATCTTGTGCAAGCGGTGGCGAATGTCCTCCTCTGTGAAGACCAAATCGGTTAGGGGCCGTTCGTACTAACGCCCTGACAAGATTGGATGTGACGAGGACGCTGGGGCTGAATATAGACTTACACAGTGTTCTCTGTAGGCCTCGGATACTACTATTGGGTGACTCGTGGGTTCCCCATTCCTGTCCCTCAAGTAAAACGCGGTTGGCTTATTTCTGAGGCGATGTCCCAGTATTTGAACAGAACATTTTCCTTTTTCCGAGCGACGTCCAGAATGGTGGCTTGTTCCATTGGCGGATTTTTGATTTACAGCTGTCCCGCGTTTTACGAAATGTCTGCTCATCTTGTATCTCCTTTAATCAACGTCTTGAAAAAAGTCGGGACCTCTTTTTCAGAAGTCGCCGAAGCATTTCAGGCAGCCTGCTGCTCATCTGACTGCGTACTGGTTTTTTGGGACGAACACTGTCAGCCTCGTGAACTTTCTGGACAATGGTCCTATATAAGCCATAAGTTTTACTTGATCAGGAAAGATGCGCAACCCAAAGAAGTTTGCAGGGCAAGAGTTTCGAATCCACGTTTGAGGTTCGGGATTTTTGGCCAAGCAGTAGATGAAATCAAAGGTCAGCACACAGAGGTCGTCATGTGCCAGTGGAGAGTTAATTATCACCTGACCGACGAACTGTTTTTTCCGTTGGTGATGAAAAAATCCTGTGCAGTATCTGGTGGGTGCGACAACATGTTGAGTCAAAGCGCCCTGTTGAACGACTTTGGTCAGCTCTGCAGCAGATATCTTATATGATCCTATGCGCCGGAGGTCCTTCCAGGCTGGCCTTTGACTTACATTTCTTACAGCACAATACACCCATCTGAGGTAGTCTTTAATTGAGACAACTGTCCTAAGGAGTAATAAAGAGCACATCGACTTCGTCAAGCTAGAATCTGCGCGACGGGGTGAGAAGTAGTGGTCAAAAGTAGATTTGATAGGTTCAATTCTGATTGGCCAAAATTCTGACCAATCCGGCATGCAGTCTACTAGCATGCAGCGGGTCTGCTGTGCATCCGTCAGGGGCCTATTAGCCGCACAATGCTCTCAGCTGCAAACCCTTTAGGAGTGGAGTGAAACTTTGCACCAAAATGTTGAATTTTGTTACCCATAAGCTCAAACTAAAAACCATTCAAATCTATGTTCACACTTTCCAGGTCACCAAATTGCATCGTCCACTGAAGCGGCCACACCTCTGGCATGAGTTTTTCGGAATTATTTCACAGCATCTCTGAGGCCTCGGGATGCCTAAATAAGGCTCAAAAAGTTGGACGGGTACTCTGAATTCAACTGCCCGATTGCTTCATCCCACATCATAGCTTAAGAAATTTCAATTCCATTGCGCGATAACTGAGCGCCCATCCCTTCAGCCGGCACGACAGCCGCTTAATCCGAAAGCCCTGTCTTCAAAGTCCTCCCCTTCAAGAATGTTTTTCATTCGTCGCTACGTTATCCTGTGCTAGCCAAAGGCATAAACGTCGCCCTTCGTCCCGTCTCGATGACAATAAGCTCCTTAGGGCCTTTTAATCTGGGGGGGCAATGTAGGGGTTTCACATTTGCTCAGCATTGATGTTGACGTGAAATTCCTGGAAGTTTTACAGTAGGGTCACATTATGCTGCCAGAAGTTAGTTTGCTTGACTCAACCAACTCTAGGATGCCAAATGCGAAACGCTCATGACGTAGTGTTCAACCCGGCTTTTACTGCAGTAGTTGTTCGCGGTGTCCTCAGTACGGTAACTTCTGGCTGATGCAGTATGTCTCCGTGGCCACTTTCGTTGTCTCCCTCCGTGGTTTTCTGAAGGAAGTATTACTAAGCAACAGACGAATTATTTGATTAACCATGGTGGATGTGATATTCTCGTAGACATGAAAATCAAGATATAGTTTTCCCCCGTCTGAGCAGATTAGAGTCTCTTAGCAGTTATGCACACAGAAAAAAGCCCACACACGGACATATTTCACATATATCTCTGCAAAACTAAAATTTCACCCGGAGTATGTCCCAGAAAAAATAAATTTCCAAGCCACCTAATAGGGCATGGAGACCTTAGTTCATAAAATCTACCCTCTAATCCAAAGGAACTAACACTTTACGAGTTTAAAAAATCGGCCGAAAAATTTGTTGATCATGTGTGTTGTCCAAGGCTAATTTATAATCCGGATGCATGCTTCAGCAGGTGCTGTTCAGTATTCACATGCTGATTTTGGGTTCTTGAAAGGTATGACACTATCGGGGTTGTCACATAAGTGTCGAATGTTTATGTATAATGAATTGTTATGCTAATTATTCACATTGGTCACTGGATTAGGCACGCAAATTTTTAAGGACAATAAACATCAACGACTGTGAATACTTTACCTAACGTATTAAAAAATCGCGTATTACTGAAAAGATTACCCACTTACAGTGTAGGGATCTTTCGGATAGTTTTACAGCTTAAATAACCCAATGATGAATTTACGTTCCACGTGACCCTTCCGGATAAAAAATGCGCAGATACCGTTCCCGTGAGTTTTTTCGCCCGAAGATTGCTAGCACGAGCTTAAAAATGACATGAGAAGGAGCAGAGCGTTTCACTATAACTTGCGCAATACGCCAGGAAGTTCATGAGGTCGATCATAGTGGACCGATGAACGAACCTAGCTGGCCCACCTGACTAACATTCAGCTATAGACGCACGGTGCCCCATTTAGTTGGCCGAAGCTCGCCTACCCATCTTTCTCTCTCTCAGTTAGACAAGAAGAGTTGAAATTTGTTGGTTGTTCTGATAAGTACACATGTCCCCCAGGAAAGCGCATGATCTCCCTCGTGCGGAGTGTTCATTGAGCCAATGAAGTCCTGTAATGAGATAAAGGTACAAGCTAGGCAATCGAACTATCAAAATGAAGTAGGCGGCTGACAACCTGGGAGAAATGCTTACCCTATTATTGGAGCACTTCTGCGGCTACAATGTTGCAGAGTCTCGTTTACACAATGTCGTCTTCAGCGGCTAGTTCGCATGTCTACTGACTATGACCCTAAAAATACGAGACTTACAGAAGCTGAATGAGGTCTCATTAGCAGACGCACTGTTTGCAGCTGTTGGGTCACCTGAAATAAATTTTCGTCTCCTTCCTCTAGCTGACGCTCTCCAGTGTTCGTCGTAATGGTCAGACATTATCTCGAGTAGTTCCTCCTTGGAACCGAAAGTGCGTACACATACAGACTACCGAGACGCAGTTTATTGGATTCTGTTCTTCTGTCCACGCCATCTTTACGCCATCTTTACGGACCGGTAGCGAGCACACGTTTGCGTTTTCTGGACGGGCCGGGGGCTGAGAAGTGAGAGTAAATTATTTCTCTGTAGACCCATTTTTTCGGGTAAGCCGAAAGAACATCACACCACAGCGGGCATGGTTCACAAGCACAACAGTCGACGTTCCATGATACTCAGTCCGTTGCACACCAGCGGTACCTGGTTGTAGCCGGCCGGTCACAGAGCACAAAAGTCTCATCTCTGTATGCCTAAACCACCGTCTGTGTTGAGGTGAAGAATCCTCAACCGCTGACGACAGGCCGTCAGTTGCAGCCATTAATCCTTGACGCAGCAGAATTTGCTCCTGAACGACCAGTTGCTTAATGATGGCTCTGTCCCTTGTGGGTTCCGGCCACTGAAGCTTATTCACCATTCGGTTCAGCTGTTTACGCGGGCCATCCAAAGTTGTAGGTGGTTGTGGAGAATAAATGGATGCATTTGAGCCACATCGATTGGTTGAGGTGGCGTGTTCATCCTCCAGCATATGTGTCAACCATCTGGGAGCATCTGGGTGTTTGCACCATCAACTATAAATTAGTTAGCGTAGGTTGACCTCATCTTGTTTTTTCCGGCACTACGACAGGGCAGCCTTGGCGACCGTGGCCCCGGTGCCTCAAAACGAATGGATGTACATTAACAGTCATTTGATAAACCACGTTCAGAAAGCAGCCATCCCATTTAAAATTTCACTCTGATCACAGTGATACGACGTATGTATCTCGAATTCCCGTATGAGCCGCTCGGTATGCCGGGACACCTTCTGTGTAGCATTCTCTGGTGTGTCGGAGTGATGCACCTGGTCTTAAAGGCGACCACTGTCATTCTTCAGACGGTTGTTGGTCACATCACCACAGTGGAGCATCCCGGATTGTGCTCGAACGCACCATTTGTGAACGATACACAATAAGTGTGCTGTGAAATGAGGGGAGAGACGTGGTCGGCAGGGCGCAGATTTTGTAGACCCTTCCGGGATCTGTATGATCGTAATATAAAAAGCGAAAGCCCGATGTACGGCGTTTCTCAATCGGGCCATGTGGTGAAATGTAGGCCAACTGTTTGCTGTGTGTGTAACCAAAAATACGTGGATGCTATACAATGTATGCATGCTTCCCGACAGTTTATTTAATTAGAAGTTAGTACCGCATTACGTCACAGCTATGGCAACTCTTACGACCCCTGCAGCCCGCGAGACAAAAGCTTTTTCCTGATAATGCCCCAATTTTTCCATAAGGCGAACTGATTACGCGCAGATACAAATTGTTTGCTCTTTAAGAAGGACGACCGGTACCCATGCCACCCGTATATACAGGCCGAATGTTAGGTTCTTGAAAACCTCACCCTCGATGGTCTGTCGCGTGCATCCTGTCTTCATTTACTACATCTAAAAAGCGCCGAAACAACGCTATCTGCCGCCATCTGCGGGAGCATATGCGGCTACAGTGACCTCTCTTTTACTGCCGTAGAAGAACGCGGTTTTACCAGGGCCGAAGGAATATCATCTGCCACAATAGACCTCAAAAAAGTAGCACCTACTCAACAGAGATAATAGATGATTTTGGCAGTGGTAGTATATATTCTGAGTAGTAAGAATATTGCCTGATTCATCAGCCGCGAACTGCCGCGCTTAACATGACGGCGTTCCATATTTCACCAGAGCCTTGCAAGGACCCAACCCCTTTTTGATTAGACGTGAAGTCACCGGAAGCCAGTCTCACAATAACTGAAAAACCTTATGGTTTTGTTCTAGATATATAAGATGACTGAGGTTCTTCCACAGTTTCCTGAAACAAAACCGCACTGGGAGGCCGTTTCTAAGCGTGCTATCTTCTTATAAAAAAACTCACTCAGCCTACTAGCCTCTCCTGATGCCTCGAATTCCCGTGTGCATTGCAGTTCGCGTGCTGCATCTGGAGTACACCCATTCGTTACGCAAAACAGCTTTGGTTCTGCTGCTGGTTGAAAGCACAAGTAATACATACTTATCCTTCATGCGTTGATTTGACGCCTGCTTGAAAGCCGTGAATGATGAAAAGTATGCAGATCCAACTCTCTCAACAAAGACGGGCGAAGCCACTTCTGAAGCCAAAGCACAGCAAGTTCAAAGTCGAGCGTGCGCCAGAAATTTAGAAAGGAGCTTGATTAAAACAAACCGCAAACTAAGGCAGTAGAATAGGGTGATTTTTAATCCAAGCACATGCGCAACCCACTGCTACATTTTAGCGCAAAAAGTTTTGTTGTAGTCGTAAAGGTTTTGCAGAAAAACCATTGTGTCCGCAAAGCACTGCTCAGCAGGTCTTCATCTTGTGGGGAATTCTGGAATGCGCCTCATGCAATGGCGTCGAACAGTAGACGCATATTCGAAATATCTCTGCACACAGGATGAACAAGCAAAATTTTACAGAAAAGTTTTGCATTTGATAATAATTCCTCGAACTCTCGCACTGATATCCAAAATTCTGCAAAAAGTTGGTTAAAGGTGCTCAACATCTTCATTGGTCCAGGATTACCTCAGGGTGGTACGTTCATAGATGCAAGAGAAAATTTTCTGGTTAATTTGGTTTCTACGCGCATCACAGTAATTTAGGTAATACAGGACAAATAACTGCGTCCCTCTTTGCATCTAAAATCCAGAATTGGTAGCCATTCACCGCTTGTTTAGTGAAACTTTGTGATGAGAATCTCCAGGCGGAGCCCAGGCTATGGAATTGGTCATAGCTAGTAATTGACCGGCAACACAAGCCTCAGCGAATGCACGACTAAGTTCTATCTTTACCAGTCTAGTGACTACACGTTGCCGTCACCCTACCTTTGGAGCTGAATGACCAAATAGACATGCTTCTTTTTGACAAGCTTTCCGTCAACCGACGCTGAAGGGCATTTCCCGACTGAACAAGAGTGTCACCTGGGATGCAGGATTACGGTGCAGATCCGTTCGGAAAGTTGTTAAACTCCAAGACATCTGCACCCACTGTTTTAGGCGCCGACAGCCACTTTTAAGCAAGTCAGCGATTATGCAGTACTTAGTTGGCTGGATGATGTAACGTCGGCTTTGGCAAGACTCCGCAAACGTGACTTGCACTTGATTGAATGTATCAGCGATCAGTTAAACCACGCAACAAATGGCTAAATGATGAGGTTTCTCAGACATCATATACTTAGATGTCGCATACCGCACGAGTCGAATCGCACGGGCCCGTCAAACCACATACTTCTCCAGAAATAGTCTTCTAACTTTTGGTGCAGGTGCGGCAGAATTGCAGTGCGCACGGTAACGCAAATAAAGGGACACTGGCAATCGGACTAGGCTGTCGTGCTAATCAAGGTCCTAATGAGCGGCACACACAGGAACTGACCTAGCAGTTACGATAAGTATCCAGGTAGCCGACGAATGCGGTTTGGATGACGGTTGGCCATAATTGCCCACATCTTCTGGCGAATACATTGTTTCTTATGAAGGTACCAATTCCAGTGACGTTATACTTTCTATTGCAGGATATATCGTACCAGGCCTGTAAGTTGTGCAACCACTTTGAGAATGCTACTTTTTTATCTAAAAATTCGCGCGTACTGGGAGTGAAAACCGTTAAAGAGATGCATACTTGGTTCGTGCTGCACAGTACTTAAGTTCTTTTAATACGTATAAATAACGTTCAAGCTTCGCAAACAGCGGTGCTTTGCCAAGCTTCCTTGATTGCATTAAATGAATTAAATTGCAATAATTACATCAAATTAAATACTGATCTGCTTAACCAACACATCGTTGGCCATCTACGATAACTAATCTAACAACATTCTCACCAGTGGCGTACAGTGTCTTATTTAATAGACATCCATTTCGCTAGCACCAATAGCTGTATTGGGAGCGGCCTATAATGCTCTAGCTCGCGACTGATTGTGGGTGCATAGCAGAAATGGAGTGTAATCTTACGGAGTTTTCCTTTCGAATAGGTTAGTCTAGAGTGAAAAATTCAACAAAATGAAACGTATGAATTCTGTAAACCGAGTGAGCAGCGAAATAACTCTCTCTCAACAAACAAAACCAAATTTGAGCGTAAAATGCCCCGAACTGTAATGCACAGTGTTTCGCGTCCTTCGGTCCGCGAGAAATCGCATTTGAATAGAAGATAAAGCCACCTGAACTTCAGTTGTCAAATGCTCCCCTCTTAGTCCGAAGTTAACAGAATACTTGAGTGAGGGCATCCAAGATGTAAGATCCAGTCAAAGTGATGATTTTCCACTTCTCTTGGTTGCTTGTGTTTTGCCGAACTTGGGAAGAAATTTGTAGTTGTGTGTTCTATTATTCTAACCCACAAGAAAATTTCGAAAGTATTATGCTTCCGTATCAATGAAGCTCCAATTTTCAATAATGAATTTGCTATACTTTTGCAACCGGTCTCGAAATCCGGGCTAGACGCATAGCACAGCTTCGGAGCGAGTGTCATGTTGGTCTGGTACCAGCATTTCTACAGTATGCCCAATGTTCATGAGTATTGATTCATGGAAACTAGAGAGAAAGGCATTGATCTTGTAAATACCCGCCTTTTGACTTTCAGTTGAAAGAGCAAATGTTAAGTGGCGTCTACTGCGGATTGGGGGCTGGGGCTTAGAGAGTTTAATTATTCGCTAGATTGCCAAAAATGCCATTTTTCATTCGTTGTGCCACAAATTTACAGAAAGCTACCTCACGTGGAACGAAAAAGATCGAATTTGGAGTATGCTACTCGTGGCGATCCTATTTTGCCGGTGAAATAATAATGTGGACGGGATGTCCGTTGCACATAGCTGCGCTGGTATTCAAGTTCACGAACCGCATCCATCGTATTGGCTATAGAAGGGATACGTTTTCGCTTCAAGTTTTCCACTATTATCCAAAATTCGCTTTTTGCATAGGTGTGCGATGACATACATGATTAAATTCGGCGATGCTCTGAATGGAGTGCCATTTACGAGAGTAACAAACACAATAAGCCGTGGAAGTCAGCGCAGAGAAATTAAAAAACCTACAGCATTAGATGTATTGAAATTAATGCGGAGACCGCTGAGCAATCAAATACAAAGTTAAGCACATAACAATCGAACTTTTCCGTCCGTTGCTTGCCGGTATATAACCAGGAGACTAAGGACAGTGATTTGCTTGCTTTCGGGTGGTTCTTTCAGTTTTGGCTACACAAAAACGGGATGTCATTCGCCTGATCCGCTCACTCCATGATATGTCATGATAGGTGCGTTTAGCAGCATATTACTGTCAACACTTATTTGCTACCTTCGGTTGATTTTAACTCGTTACAAGAGACCTGGTGCTAGCGAACAAAATGGCAGAAGTGATATTGTTTGGCGCACACTGAACAGCTCGAATTGCTCTTGTAGTCGTCGTGTGCACGAAAAAAACGGATACAAAGATTTCTATTTCCTTATAACTTCCCAGCGTCTTCAAAATTCCATAAACTCGTGTAATTAGGTGCCACGTAAATTGACAGCCCCCTCCAAACCACCAAACATGTCCTCGACGAACACATTCACACGAACTATCTGAAACAACAGTGGCACACGTGAGCGACATACGGTGACTGCCTCAGTCCAAGCTTATCCCATTTATTCTTAATAAAGTAGCATAATTCGTGATGCCCAGTTAACTGCATGCTTTCAACAAACAAAAGTACGTGATCTAATTGCAAAACACTTTAAGTTCCACCACTACCACCTACACAAGCCACATAAGGCTGTGGCATTTTTCGCCTCACTCTGCGCCAAGTTAAAATTGGTACACAATGGAGTGAGATAGTTGGCAGTTTTACCACACCCAGCTGTTGAAGTATTATATAACACATTTCAAAATGCGCATAAAAAGTCAAATGCACAAAGGAAATTGGTATTCTTTAACCATAATCGACTAATCAAAAAACGACGATGTTTTTAAGGTTACTACTTCATTGTGAAGAATGTTTGTGTCTAATGCGTTTCCTTGCAATTCCGCTGCATGAATGACTTTCTGACACTTGCGGCAATGGCGATGTATACCCTGCATCTTAGGGACCTTGCCAAATTTACTTGCTATAAACCGCCGCACTTCACACGACGGCGTTTCACATATTTGTAGTGCCTTGCAGGGGCCAAATTCCTCTTTGGTTTGGCACCGATTCACTTGAAGTCAATTGGGCAAAAACATAAAAACCTCATGACTGCCTTCCGAGCAATAAGGTGTGACTTCGAGATGGTTCCCGTATCTTCATAAGCAAAGACGAAATAGGCAGCCGATGCTTCGTGGACTGACTGTTATCAGCAAATGAACTCAACGTATTAGCTTTCTCAAATCCTTCGACATTCCTTTTGTTCTGCTGGCCGCCTACTGCATGTGTAGTTTACCCACCCATGACTCAAAAATCGCTAGTGCCTCAGCTTTACGCTGCACGAACAAAAACCAAATGCCGTTGGGGAAGGAAACCGGAGAGCAGTCAATTTCTCAACAGGCTTATCTGAGTCCATACCTTCAACAACAGCGCTTCCTTTGAGAATTGAATGTGCACCAAATATTAAGAAAAAATTCTTAGAAACAACTTCCAACTAATCCAGGATAGATTATGGTGGTTTTCGTTTGACTATACAGTAGGTAAAATGCAACAATTTCACGTGAAATTTTGTTATATCCACGAAGATATCGAAGAAACGAGCATCTAATGGCCGAGGGTCGGTCCGCATAAGGAAAACAGTGAGAAATACTGAAGTGTACAAAACGGTATTTGCCCACACTGGTCTTCAGAAGTCTAAATAATCCATTTTGATCAAGCTCCCACCTGTGTTCTGTTCTGGCTTTCAAATGTGGAATTAAGAAGGTAAGCCTTAACAAGTTAAACAATTTATTCGTTGAAACACTTTCCATGTGCTTGTTTCCTCGTGGGCGCACACACAAATATTATTATAAATGAGGTGCACAGCGGCAGTCAGTTAAAGCAACACTATCATCGACCTGAAACTCGACCCTGTATAATAGTTTTTCCCTGTTTCATTCATTATTAGCGTTTGATAATGCTGACCTACAGTAGAAGGTAGAAGCATTCAAAGGCACATTTCATGGACTGAAGACTCATAACACCCAAGTAGACCAGGCAGATGTTGATTGGTTCACCGACCTGGTTTGTCAGAGCAATTAGGAACACCGTCTGTGTGAGCACAACATTGCTCCAATCGAATCACCTGGCTAGTGACGAGAAGCGCACTAGAAAATTTCCAAGATTGCTGAAGAGGCCAAAATTCACCTCATCTAAAACCAAAACTCTCAATATATATCTCCCAATTGTTGGCTCAATAATAATAATGCTTATTTTTAACTAGTGGGGGACATCATGTCAGGCACAACCTTACGTTTACAGTCAGAATACAACACAAATGGAGGGTTTTTTGGTTCTGGGGAGCGGAAAAAGGACAAAACAGGGGCAGAAACAGAACAAAAGTTAAAAAGGGTTTTTTTCTTCTTGCGTAACGAGAAAACTTCAGATTGCGAAAAATGATGGACCAGAACAACAGATGTAGTGAGGTAGCTGGACTGTCACCACCTGGCCGGTCGATGTGATCTAAAGCATGGGATCACCGACGAGGCCTATTCTGCCTTGGGCTTTTTGGTCTACCGCCAGGATCATAAAAGGCGAAAGTGAGGATGATAAAACAGAGGAATCAGTAGTACGGATAAATGGTGCCGAGCATCTCAGTAACGGTGTAATTTGAAACTGTGGAGACTCACTAGTGTCGCTGCTGGGATGGTATCTGGAGCAAAAGTTCCTTGGGAAAGAAACTTTGGTGCTTACGCACAAGACGGAACGTAAATTGCACAGAAAATGACTGACTTTGTGAACAGCATAAAATGAAATTCAACGAGATGTTTATATCCAGAAAGGAAGGTCTTGCGCTTAAGAATGAACGGGTCCCGAGGTCAGTTGGGGCCAGGTGAGAAGTTTCTTCACGGTTTTAGGTAGGGGCACGAATAAGCGACGGAATCGTCAAGAATATGGAGTGAGTAAATTCTGACATACTATGAGACTGAGTATGGCGATACCATGCCATCATTGCAATGACATATTTCGGTTTCTGGACAACCATACAGCGTAACTATAATTGTATTGGTTTCCCGTTGGTAATGAGAAGCGTATATGTCCAACGCGATCGCAAAGATTGGTACAAGTTTCTATACAGGAGAGTGTCGGTAGCTCAGGTAGCGTAGATGGTACGCGTAGCGCGCTACGCTCAACTACACACTGATGATGTCATCTCGATTGGTGATGAAACGTTTGCAACCAAATTGCAAGCTCAGCGAACAAGCTAACGACCATAATACGAGTTTATTGACCAACTGCAATGTAATAAATTCTGACAGCGATGCTGACCGTCGGTTACAATAATATCGATGAGGACACTCAAACATACCGTGGGCATATGCACCCAGCAAAAAACCTGCGTATTTGCAGACGGGCTGAAATTTCGGGAAAGCCTATCACAGAAGAAGGTGAAGTAGGTTGACTTAAGACGAGCCCTATCATCATCCCTTCAAACAAGCCTATATTACCATTTACCACACTCTCCGATTTATGACTGTAGCTGGTGGTAGCGAAGCCCAAGATGTGTAGCTTAATACAAATTGTATGTAGAAAAAATGGGTGTTAAACCGGGAAACAAGAATATTTTTGCGTAACTGAACCCTGGGGATTAAGGTTTAAGAAATAAGTTTGATGTGGTTTATGTCGCCAATGGTGCAAAGTAAATGTTATGAGCCAAAAGACGAAATTCCAGTTTTTTCACTCTCAAAGTTGTACCCGCCCTTTTCATCCTAAACTGGCAAGTGAGAGCCGTAGAGGAGGGGGCAGTTTGAATACAAGGATGAGGACCAGAAAAAGGACAAATTATGTGAGGAAGAACATCAGAAAAGCGGAGGAATCGGGCAGCCTTGATGGAAGAAGACAAACAAAAGTAAACCTTGAGGAAAAGGCTGTGAAACACTCGAAAATCCTGCTGATAATGGTCTCGAATGGTGCGTAGGCCAATAGTTAATAAACCGTTAAAGAGCGAATCATCCCTACAGCAAACAGCATTGATAAATGGCACATAAAACGGACAGATTTCAGGCTAAACGTAGAACTCATGTAAATCCACAGCCCCCTCTGATCGAGTTCTGACGCCGGGGTATATGTGGATTAGGGGAAAAGAAAGGCGCTTCCCGCACCGGCTACCACACCGGCTTCATGATTTCGCCAAACGGTAAAAAATCTCGGATCAGGATAAACGATGTCATGATTTCATCTCTGTGATATTTTGAACCAGTCGGTATCAAAATTTTGATCCATCTGTTGAATTTGGCTCACGAATTAAACTTAAATGTTTTGGATTTGGGACCAGCAGCCTGTTTAGGAGCACGGTTGCGAGTAGTGGATCGAATGCTACTTTGGTTTACCAGGGACCTTTCCGGAAATAAATAGGGAGCCGCAAGTGTGTGGCAATGCTTTGAGAGTTTTCAACCCCTGCAATTTCAGTGAAAGCCAGACTGGTACGTACGTACAGCTTTTTGGGATCTACATGGTCTATCGGCAAGAACAGATTATTTGATCAGTGCAACAGGCACGATCTACTCTGTTCGTTGTTCACGAATTACAGCCAGGAATACGCGTGCTATAAATCATTTCTAGAGACAAAGCTGGCTCATGTGCTCAGAAGTCACTTTTGGTTCAATAGGAAAAATGAAAGTTTTGCAAAATGAGTTGACTGGTGCGCATCCAGGTAGCATGGTGTCAAAGCTATCTAGTACACTCTTCTTAACAGGAGGCTATGATTCATCAAAATAGCTGCGTCAGGTAGTGGGGAGTATGCAACAAGGTAATTGGGGTGCCGCGCACAAGCGCGCCCGCACCAGATGCACGGATGTGGAGCTTACTCGCGCAGGGTTTGATGTGAACCCATTGACAATCACCTCCACAGGGCAAACCTCGGGTAGCCTGACTGCCAATAAATTGGAAAGGAATACCTTTGTCTTAAGCCAATACCGTCTGGACAGTAAGGGTTAACACATGCAGTGCTTCATCAAGCACACAGATTAAATGCGCGTTCTTGTGCGTACAGAAGCTCCTACGCCAACAACAATGAGAAACGTAAACGTGAGTTTTGAGTCGCCTTTGCGGATCAGCTCGTTGGCCGTCGGCTGAGAATAAGTACGAGGATTCCACAGACTTGGTTGGTGACATATTCAGTCAGTGTGTCGCGAAGCCTGACAATAATGGTGTTGAAT
>NW_008751793.1:410638-429409 GCF_000715545.1 Opisthorchis viverrini
CGCCAGCACCAGATGCACGGATGTGGATGTCACTCGCTCAGGGTTTGATGTGAACCCATTGACAATCACCTCCACAGGGCAAACCTCGGGTAGCCTGACTGCCAATAAATTGGAAAGGAATACCTTTGTCTTAAGCCAATACCGTCTGGACAGTAAGGGGTTTACACAGCAGTGCTTCATCAAGCACACAGATTAAATGCGCGTTCTTGTGCGTACAGAAGCTCCTACGCCAACAACAATGAGAAACGTAAACGTGAGTTTTGAGTCGCCTTTGCGGATCAGCTCGTTGGCCGTCGGCTGAGAATAAGTACGAGGATTCCACAGACTTGGTTGGTGACATATTCAGTCAGTGTGTCGCGAAGCCTGACAATAATGGTGTTGAATGTTTCTGTAGCCACAGGTCTGCTGCCTGTTAGTTAATTCGATGAACTTGAAAAAAATTATTTTTTAACGCCCTGTGGGGAAAAAGACTAGTAACTTGAACTTTTAAGTATCATGGGTCAAATACCACCCGGGTACCCTGGTTTCATATATGAAAGCTGCATAGCTAAATTAAGGTTGTGTGGCAACTTTTGTCTGCAGAACTCACCCCGGGTAATGTGGCTTTAACCTTAACCAAACACGTTCAGGACATTCCGTTTAAAGCGAAGATACAGCCCTGTTGCTGGCCTGCGGTATCTCCCTGTGTTTATGCGTCAAGTCCTCACTGAAGTAAAATGGAGGGCAAAAACCGCTTACTTACAAAGTTGTAGCGTACGCGAAACCGGGCCGACGAATAAAACGGTGCAACAGAACTCTCTGAGATTTAACTAGCCAGAAAGATCAAAATAACACGAAAAGTTACGCTAGAAAACTTTGTTATAGATTCCGGATAAAAACAATGTTAGTATCTTGTTCAGCCCCTCTAATATTTGTGGATAGGCTTGTATACAAAACTGGCTTCTTGCAAGACCTTGGAGCCCTTGGCGGGCTAGCAGACTGCCAGAGGAATGTACTCTACGGAAAACGTACCTCCTAGATCTTACTGAATACACTGAATCGCACAACACTTCCTTGTACCTAAACAGTCACCATGGGATTGACCCCCCATCAACGCTCGCTAAAAAAGAACTCCCGGGCTGTTGTGGGCTATTTTTTCTCGACAGAAGTTGAATTAAGTAGCAGAGTTCCCAAATATTTATTCTGTAGTCTCCACCCTTCACAGCAAATTTAGCGATTCATTTCCGTCTTAACACTCGTGCTTCTCCTCAAACTATCTGCGGTGTAATTTTTTCAATGTGGCTTGACTAACCAGACTTCATCACCAGTGCTCCCACCCAATCTTATATGGTGATCAATAACTCGTCGGTCTGTATTGTTTTTGGAATCTGCATATCAGTTTCTTCGAAGATCAAGCAGCCACTGCTTGAGCGAATCTTGTAGGGCTGTGTCACATGGAAAGCTCCCGTCATTGTGAAATAATGGAGCGATATATTTCTAGCACAAGATCACATCCAGCGGCAAGCCGGGTGAAAGAGGCTCCATATAATGATTTCAAAAATTTCGTCCAACTTCTATAATTTACCAGTTTATCGTTTGCTGAGCCAATTGTGCGAACTTTACTCTACCGTTGAGGTGCGCATTATCGAAATCCGCTAGTGTGTTTTGGATTGAGCGGCAGAGGCAACTGACGGTAACGTGATCAATTTGAGTTCGTAGCAGGCACTTAGTTGGAGGATATCATGTGGCCAGCCGGCATCGGATCTTTCGGGGGTTAGCAGTACATAAAAAAGTTTGCGCTTAGTGAGCAGCTAAAGCAATTGTTTAGTACTGTTTGTGCGTGCCGATTAAAATGAATCACAATCACTTAATGGCGCCTCAGAGGTGCTGAGTCTAAAATCGGATCTACGGCAACCACAACCACATTTGAGCTTTCAGCACACCGCCGCAGGTCATCCAAGTCGTCCTCAAATTTGTCTTCGGCCGTGTCGTGGCTACAGTCATTTGAGGAGCAAAGAGACATGGATGGCCATCCCCGCTTTTGGAAGTCCATCAAATATGTTACCGAACAAACGCCATTGAGGCAACGGGTATCACCCAAGGCCGGTTACCTTTGTTCGATAACATAGAACAAAACTTATCTCTGCGCATCCTGCCACAGAAGCTTCTGGATCACCGATGTATCGCAGCCGGAAGCGAATGAAGAGCAACGACACAGTTGGCCTGACTTCTATGAGCGCATCTCGAAATTTTGTTTCTAATACGCAGCTGCAATGTCAAGCAGAGCCAATGTGAGAGTAGAAAAAGCTTGCCGTCCTGTTCGTTTCTGTTGATTCCTTTCTTTTATTCTTATATTGTACAACGTGATTTCTCTCTTTTTGTTATTTTGGTTTACGCCTGTACCACTCTTCTTCTTTTTGACCTGAACATAAACCGTTCTTTGACCTTGTCATCGGGCGTGTTGCCTAAGTTCACACGTAGTTTCGCTAGCTTGTAAACACGTGGCTTTGAGTCGGCGTGGACTTTGAGACCCGTTAAGAATAAGCAGTTCCTAAACCGTTGTATAGAAGCCGGCATAGTCCCACGATTTGAGGTTTGTTAAGCTCTATCATTTTATTATTGTATTTATAGTACCGCATTTGTAGACAAACCTCCATTTGAAAGAATTGGCTTTTGGGGTTTTGCGCGTAACTCGACGTGGTTCAACAGATTGCTGGAAGCAATCTATAGTACTGAAACCCGGAAACAAAATCTGAAGTACACCGTGGATCTCAGACACTCGGCCGAGTCGGAATGCAGAACTTTGGAAACAATATGCCCAAAACAAGAAGCGGCAAGTCATTCGAAACTTTGTGCAACCCAGAACTTGCTAACGCTATGAACGATGTTTCTGACAACACTGCTGATCGTGAGATTTTCATTTCTAAGCCTCATTTATTTTGTCAACATTCTATCCCCAAGCATAGCGTAGCTGGTAGTATAAGGTCCAGCAGGCACTCGGGTAGCGTTGATAAATTTGCAGCGGAGTGGAAATGGAACGCACGAATTTTTCTACTAATCGGCCTGGGAAAAGTGATCCATCCTGGACTCGATCCGCGGCGCGTGAAATGGACGGCGAACGTGTTGTCCACCATACCCCAATGCCTGGTTTCAACCTGCCAAAAATAGAAATGGATAAGTTCAGCGGCAATCCGATAGAATTCGGGGAGTTTATGAAAGCGTTCTAAATGAGCGTAGCTGATCGGCTGCTTGATGACGGAAATAAATTCATGTACCCTCTCCATTAATGCTGTGGGGAATCCAAGGGGGCCATTGAACACTGTGTATTTGTTCCTGGAAAGGCAGGCTATCAAAGAACCATGAACATCCTAAAGACGCAGTTCTGAAGGCCACACGACATTGCACAGTCGTTCATGAACGAGCTACTGGTTGGAGGGCCCATTGCTCCCGGAGACGTCGATGCCTTACGAAGGCTGATAAGGAAAGTGGTGAACTGTGATCTCGCATTGAGACAAAAGCATTACATGGCGGATTTGAACTGCTCAACCAATCTCAAGCGTATAGTGGAACGCCTACCTTGGCGTTTGCAAGAAAAGTGGGTTGGGGCGGCAGACGACATACTGCGTTCGGGATCAGAGCCGGAGTTTGATCATTTAGTATCCTCTCTTAACCGAAGTGTATCCATTGCTTCAAAATGCTACGGTGTTATCACCAGCACAAGGAGATATGGTAATCAGATAGACAAAGCAGGCTTAGAACGCCCGCCTAGAAAGGCCCGCATCCACTTCGTAGCTGTGAAAGCGAGTGTGACTTGTCCTCACTGTTCCCAGACTCATAGCCTCTCGGACTGTGAAGTGTTTGGCATCCTACCCCAGGTCAAGAAGCTAAGTATACTGAGAGGCCTCAAGTTGTGCTTCAATTGCCTAGAGCCTAACCATAGGGCATTTAAGTGTCGCGTCCCTATTCGTAGCAGTTCGGTTAATTGGCCCAAAGGGGACTTTGCTAACTCATGCCCTGTTGGACAATGGATCTGATACCACCCTAATATCAACAGACGTGGCGAAACAACCTATATAAAGGGAGAAGCGACGCGCGTAGAAGTATCCTTGGCAAATGGCTCCGATACCAAGGATACCATGACCGTCAGATTTGAAATGCAGCCTATGCATTACGGGTATGTTTTGAACGTTGACTGCGCCTACATTATTGGATCACTTCCCATCGCCAAGGCGCCCGTTCTGGATGATTCGCTGCTGAGCAAATGGACGCACCTAGTGGACGTTTAACCCGCACTGAACTCCTGGAGACAACGTATCGATTTTGATAGGAACCAATATCCCAGAAGCCCACTGGGTTATTGAGCAAAGTCGGGGTTCTCCGAAACATCCTTACGCATATCTCACGGCCTTGAGATTAGCAATTTTCGGACCAGTTCCTCCTGCGCGACTCAAGCCAACATCAGTGAATTGCTCCAGTGCAGAACCTAATGTTAAGGTCCACATACTGAGGATGTTTGAATCGAATTTCAACGAAAGTAAAAGTACAGATAAAGCACTTAACGACCCCCCGGATTCGGTGCCCTGCTTCTGCTTTAACCCAAACATTTAATACAGCGACTGTGCTAGAAGTAGCCAGGGACGAACGCATTGATACGGCCATGGAAATTTTGTGGGACTGTGGGCAGTGAGGCATAAAAAGAGTCAAGAAATCCCTCGATGCCTCCTGCCTACTGGAATTGATGTACGTCACACAGAGCTGCATATCTTCTCCGACGCCTTAGAAGTTAGATACGGATCCGTCGTTTATTTACGTTGTATACGCAGTTTCGGGCTGGTATGCTGTAATTTTATGGTTTGCACATCCCGTGTTGCCCCTACGAAGCCTGTTACAATGCCGCGACTGGAATCACAAGCTGCTGTCTTGTCCGTAATGTTAAAGAGACTCGTCCTGAGAGAACTGAGCTTAAAATAGTCAGCACACACTTGTGGACCGATGCTATGATCTTACTTCATTACATCAATAGCAGAAAGTCCAAATATAAGGCGTTCGTGGCTAATGGGCTGGGATTCATTCACGAGAATACCGGAGTATCGCAGTGGAGGCACGTGCCAACGCAAGACAACCCAGCAGATCACGCATCAAGAGGAGTCAATGGTAGCCTCATGGATGTTCTAGACATTTGGTTGCATGGCCCCGTCTTTCTACAAAGCCCAGAGCACATAAGCCAAAAATGAATTCTGAACGCCTTGCCAGAGATAAACCGGGCCTTGAAGTTGAATAGTCCAACGTTCTGAACACTACCGTCTTGGGAGAATTAGCATTTGACAAGGTTCTTTCTTACTATTCTTCGTGGACTAGGCTGAAACGAGCCACAGCATGGATGAAGCGATTCCAATTGCATCTTCGCATAAAGTCAAATAACAAAGAGAGGTGTGTGCTCTCACTTAGCCCTCTGCGGCTTGATGAACTAGGGACAGCAGAATATTCACTATTGCAATAGTGCAACAGCACGCCTTTCAGCATTTATATAATCCTCTTAACGGAAAGCCACGTTCTGATGAGACCCTGAATGTGGAGTCATCCAACTCGTCGCGTAAACTCCCTCCAATACTCCTTGAAGGACTGATATGTGTTGGAGGATGGCTGCAGAATAGTGGTTTGTCCCAATCCCGCAAGCATTCCGAGTCGAAATCCCGTGACACATTGCTTGATTAAACACTACCATGAGTTGGAAAAACATATGGGCACATCGCACGTTCTTGCTGTCTTGCGTCAGAAATTCCGGGCTGTCGTGGAGGTAGCTGCAGTTAAAAGGCTTGTGTGTAGATGTTTGTCATTTAAGGCAAGGTCGATATAGCCAGCGGGGCAGCTGAGGGCACCATTAACACCCTGCAGATTCGGACCCGATTATGCCTTTGCCGTTCCCTTTTTTGTACGTGATGAACGACAGTTGGAGAAGCGATACGGGCGTATCTTCTTATGTTTGAAGACACGTGCACTTCACATTGATGTAGCTCATTCCTTGTCGATTGACTCTTTTCTTATGGCACTTTCCCGCTTTATTAACCGCCATGCCTCACCGAAGGAAATGCTCAATGACAGAGGAAGTAACTTCGTTGGAGCCAAACTAGAACTCTGGCAATTGCTGAAGTCGCTAGACTGCGATTCCGTTAATAAGGGAATGATAGCCTACCGAATCTAGTGACACTTCGACCCACCCGGAGGAGAACGGGAGAGTCAGAGTGAGGAAAGTGGAAGCAACCAGATAGACTGTGTATCGAGGCCTGAAGCTTGATGTCGTGCTGCCCAAGTATGTTGAATCCGCATTATGCGCGAAGGTAACCTTCAAGACCAATGCAAGACAAACGAAGTCATTAGCCATAACTGACGGACATGCAAGGGGGAAGTTATTAATGGGAGGAGGGAGGAACGAAAAGTATGTGAAAACAAAAGGAGAGAGACGTCAGCGGTAGCCCATTTTTGCACACTTGCTCACAGGACGCGCACAGACATAAAAACGCACATTTACAGAAAATGACACATTCCTAAAGTACCACACGTTCTCAGTGGCAAGCAAGTTGGCGGAGCTTTTCGAACACGGTTTAGCAACATACCACTAGCGGAATGGGTTTGAAAGTGTTCACGACCGGAACACCGCCATTTGCTGTACAGAGCGAACAAGTGAACGACCATAATTAACCACCAGTGATTTTATACATTTACGCAGAAGCTCTGTATGATTCACGCTGACAACACAGCCGTGTTTGGAGTTCTCTGTCTTCTACTTATCGCGTAGTCTGGCAGTAGTCAGTGCAGGCGTAAACAATAGACGGTCCCTACCATGTAAAACTCGCCCTTATGTATTCAGCAAGTGAGGCGGCTTAACGAACAACATGAGTTTATTCGTGTGCGTGCAACTCAGCGCTATGGGTGGGCTACTGTGTTGAAGGTACTTATCGGTAGTCTGGCAGTAGTCAGTGCAGGCGTAAACAATAGACGGTCCCTACCATGTAAAACTCGCCCTTATGTATTCAGCAAGTGAGGCGGCTTAACGAACAACATGAGTTTATTCGTGTGCGTGCAACTCAGCGCTATGGGTGGGCTACTGTGTTGAAGGCATCCGAACCTAGACAGGAGGACGATTGTCGACCTAGATCAATGCCCCTGACTCAAGGGTCCGGCGGACCTGAGCGGGTCTGAATTTTTGCTGTCTTTGGCTGCGTTCTAGACGCACCCACGGTTCGAAAAGGAGGTACTTTAACATAAAGTTTTAGCGTTTGATAGCTATTATTTGGGCCCCTAAAATCTCCCCACGTGGACACAATTTTGTTGAAAGTTGCTTAAACCGACCCAAGGCCCACTGTGGGCGTGGAATTCCTAGTTTTAATGGTTGCCATGACTGAGCGCGTTTTGTCCCTGAACGTGACGTGTGATTTTGTAGAAAAGTTTGCTCGTCCAAGCTTTTTCCCCTTCAGTGCATTTCAGATCGCTTCGAAAGAGTACATAGTCAATACTTTCGTAGTTTCATCCGCATAAACTCTGAAAAGGACAGTAGTTTGCTAACCTTGCATGAAAAAGCGTTGAAGACGTCCCTGCAGAAGAAGTTAAGGCCATGTGGTTCGTCGCACCTAGTAAACGAATCGTTATTTGTGTGTACCCGTCAAGATTTCATGTTCGCCAGTACTGTGATTACCTGCAGCACAACCATTCACGCAGCAAGTTTATTTTTACAGGCTCGCCACCAACCAGCGCCTGACAACTGATGAGTTAAAGAAGTATGGTGTTCCGCCGCCTGAGATTCGGCAATGCGTCGCCGATCACTTTGGAAAGGTACTCAGTATCAAGAATGTGAACAGTTATGGCGTCAGATGCCGACCTTATCACAACATAAATCATAAAAGTAGCCGTCAACTCCACTCATCGGAGAACTGAATATTAACTGTCATTCATGCGCGTACAACGCCCTAGAAATCGTTGACCAAAAACTATTTTCAGGTACCTTGTTATTGATTCTGACGTTCTACATGAAGGAGAACAATTTGTTTGAGCTGTAATGCGTGCTTACAATGACACACATGTCAATTTGTTTCGGTGGCACCCTCTATGTTTCGAATTTTATGTGCCTGTGTGTGTCCTCCCACCAAACGTCTTTCTATAGATAATTGTAACTTCGGTCTACAAACTTCCAAGAAAACCACAGAATGATCCTGCGGCTTAATGGTTGGAATAACATACCCATTAAAAACGAACGTGTGGGTATGTAATTCCGTGAGCTGCAGAGACGATTCGCTTTGATGTTTCATTAACTGGTGGATCACGCACCAGTCAACAGCCTTATCAACACGACTCTTGACTCTTTCGTACTCTCTTCTCCTGGCTCTTCTCCATTTGAGCTTCCTGATTCCTCCGATTTTCTGATGTTTTTTCTCACATATTTTCTCCGTTCCTGGACCATGTTCGTGTATTCTGACTGCCCCTAGCCAGTTTTCGATGAAAAGTGCAGGTACAAGTTTGAGAGTCATACGGCAACAGAGTTTCATCTTTTGGCTCTGGGCATTTACTTTGTCACTATCGGCGACATAAACGACGTCAAAATCTCTCTTGTCCCTTGATTTCGTCGTGCATTTTCACAAAAAAACTCCTTGTCTCGCCGTCTAACACCCATTTTTTATGCATACGATTTGAACTAAGCGCCACTTCTTGAGTTTTGCTGCCATCAGCTACAGCTAAAAACCGGAGTGTAGTAAACGGTAATATAGGCTTGTCTGAAGAGACGGTGATTGGGCTTATGCTAGGTCTTCTGTGATGGGCTATCCCGAAATTTTAGCCCGTCTGCAATTATGCAGGCTTTTTGCCTGGTACGTATACCCACGCCATGTTTGTGTCCTTTTTCTATATTATTGTAACCGACGGTCAGCCGCCCTGTTACCATTTATTGTATTACAGTCGGTCAGTTAACTTGTACTAATTATTGCGGTTGCGCTGGAGCCATCCATTTTTATAACAACCGGTAAACTGATACAATTATGGTTATGCTCTATGGTTGTCCAGAAACTGAAGCACGTCACTGTAATGATAACATGGCACTGCCATACCCAGTTTCATATTATATCCGCAACTATTCACTTTCTACTTTTGACGATACCCTCGCCCACTCGTAACCTTAGCTATAACTGCGAACAAACTCCCCGCCTGGCCCCAGACGCATCCGGGATCCGTTCATTATTAAACTCTGAACCCTTCGTTTCGGATATGAACATCCCGTTGGCTTGCATTCTATGCTTCTTACATAGTCAATCATGCCCTGTGCAGTTCAAGTTCCGTCTTGTGCGTTAGTGCTCGACTTCCTCCCACAAGGTACTTTTTGCTTCAGATCACACTTCAGTAATGACACTGAGAGCCTCTTCATATTATATCCGCAACTATTCACTTTCTACTTTTGACGGCACCCTCACCCACTCGTAACCTTAGCTATAACTGCAAACAAACTCCCCACCTGGCCCCAGACGCATCCGGGATCTGTTCATTCTTAAGCGCTGAACCCCTCGTTTCGGATATGAACATCTCGTTGGCTTGCATTCTATGCTGCTTACAGAGTCAACCATTCCCTGTGCAGTTCAAGTTCCGTCTTGTGAGTTAGTGCCCAACTTTCTCCCACAAGTTACTTTTTGATTCAGATCCCACTCCAGTAATGACTCTGACAGTCTCTACAGTTTCAATGTACACCGTGAATATGAGAGTCCCGCCACCATTAATTCTTTCACCTCATGATCCCCATTTTTGCTTTTTATAACCCTGGCCATAAGCCCGAAGGTCCGAAGAGGCCTCATCAGTGGTCTCATGCTTTCATTCACACTCACCGGCCAAATGGGGACAATCCAGCTATCGCACTAGATTCTTTGTTGCGGTTCATCGTTTTTCGCAAGTTGAAGTTTTATCATCATGCAGCAAGTAAGATACCCGTTTTTCCATCCCTTGTTCTGTTTTTGCCTCTGTTTTGTCTTCTTTTCGAGAAACCTTCAGAACCAACAAATCCCCACAGTTGTGCTCTATTCTCTATTTAGGAATAAGCATTATTATTACTAAGCTGACTTTTGGGCAACATATAGTGAAAGTTTTGGTTTTAGACGGGGTGACTGTTGGCCCGTTCAGCAATCTTGGAAAGTTTTTTGTGCACTTCTCGTTACTGACCATGTAATTCGATCGGGGCAACATTGTACTCAAACAGACGGTAATTGTTTTGACTAACTGGCCTTGTGAGCCAGTCAATATCTGCCTGGTCTGCTCGGGTGTTGTGAGTGTTCAGTCCATTGAATATATCTTTGAATGCTTCTGCCTTCCACAGTAGGTCACCGTTAAATATATCTTTGAATGCTTCTGCTTTCCACTGTAGGTCAGCATTATCAAGCACTATTATTGAGTAAAACACAAAGAAATTATTACGCATGGTTTAGTTTCAGATCGATGGTGACGTTACCTTAAGTGCTGCGACGGTGCACCTTGTTGTAATAATACTTGAGCGGAAGTGAAGCAAATAAATTTAATTTCATGCCACTAAAACAACCTTTAGGTGATTTATCAGCTCTCTAATCGCTAAGGCTAGTTTTACCCACAAGAAGCCCAGGTGCTTGCGCCTTTCTCAAGCTGCGTTATATAGATTAGGCCTTCTCATGCCTTACTCGTCGATAGCACATTGTGAACCTGTGCGGACGGAACCATCTATCGCTTTGTCTAAAAATGTGCGGTAAACGTCACAAAATTGCCTCCTTGGGCGTATGTACGAATAAAATACAACGTGTTGACGCTGGTATGGCTTCAGAATTTAAAAACACGGGAATAATTTCTAGTGGGCTTTGATATTTGAGACTTACTTAAATTGTCCCACTGTAGCAATCGTGACCGTCTTTCCAAAGATGAGGAAAGAAGGATTCAAGATTTATTATGGTTAGATGGATATTGAAATGTAAAAAATGTGTATGACGGAGGGCCCACCAAATCAAACTCGAACAACCCGAATGTTCAAACAGACAACGATACTGATCTGTACATATCTTTCTGGTTGGTGAGGCACATATGGACATTGGTCTTGTTCACACTGCAACACAGGCCCTTGTGGACATTTTGACTGCAAATGTATGAGCTTACGAGGCAATCTGCATACGCAGCTTACGTGAACGAATGGACTGTTTAAATTGCTGGGGTTTACCATTTTTATCCCACATTTAACGGCAACAACCTAACGGAGGTGGGAGCTTGAGCAAAAGGGATTATTTGAACTTCTGAAAGATTCCTGTTGGTACAATGCAGTTTAAACTTTCCGTCATTTCTCATTATTTTCCTTGTGCAAACCGATTCTCGGCCGTTAGATGCTCGTTTCTCCAAGACTTTGTGGATCGAACAGAAACTGTTGCATTTTGCCGGCTGTATACTCATCTGAAAAATGGTCATCTGTCCTGGGTTAGTTGGAAGTTGTTTCAAAAAATCGCTCCTCTTAAGGTTTGGTGCACATTCAATTCTAAAAGCCAAGGCTGTTGTGACAGATATGGACTCAGATAGGCCTGTTGACTGGTTTTTATCCTTATGGCATTTGGTATTCGTGCATGCGGTGTAGAATCGAAGCACTAGCGTTGTTTGAGTTACGAGCGGGTGCAATACAAGTGCAGCAGGTGTCCAGCAGAACCAACGAAATGTCGGAGGATATGGAGAAGCCAGTGAGTTGCGTTCGTCTGCTGGTAACAAACAGTCCACGAAACACCGGCTGTCCGTTTTGTTTTTGTTTACGAGGTACGAGAACCATCTCATAGTCATACCTTATTGTCCAGAACACAGTCACAAGGTTCCCATGTTTTTGCTCAATTGGCTTCCGGTGAATCAACGCCAAACCGAAGAGAATTTTGGCCCCTGCAAGGCACTACCGAAGTGTGAAATGCCGTCGTGTCAAATGTGGCGGTTTGCAGCAAGTAAATTTGGCAATGTCCCCACGACACAGGACACACAGTGCCGTTGCCACAAGTTTCACAAGCCATCCGTGCAAAAGAATCGCAAGGAATCACATGAAATGCGAGCGTGGTAACCTTGAAAACATCGTCGTTTTAGATAAATCGATTATGTCTGACAAATATCAATCGACTTTGTGAAAAATTAGGCCCCGTAGGATTTGACTTTTTGTGCGCCCTTTGAAATATCTTGTAAAATGCTTCAACAGCTGGGTGTGGTTAAACTCTCAACTTTTGCAATCGATTGTGTACCACCTTAACTGGGTAAGAGTGAAGCGAAAAATGTCCCTGCTTCGGGAGGCTTATGGCGGTAGCAGTGGTGGAAATTAAAGTGTCTCACAAGTGTCTCCCATACCCTTAGATCACATGCTTTTGCTTAATGAAAGCCTACAGATAATTAAGTATCATTAATTAGGCTCTTTTCCTGAGTATTTATTAAAGAGGCAGTCATTGTTTGTTTCAGACAGTTCACGTGAATTTGTCCGGCGGGGACACGTTTGATGGTTTGGGAAACCCGATCAATTTATGTCGCGCCTAATTACATAAGTTCATGGAATGTTAAAAACGGGGAGAATCCGTAAGATGTGCCAACTTGTGCCTTTTTGTCATTTTGTTCGCCGGCACCGAGAGTTTTTATGCCTCGTTTCTAGTTCTCTGCTTGCATTTGTGCCAGCTGTACGACTATCTCAGGGTTCCTAGAAAATGAGTAACTCCAAAGTTTTTGCAAGAGTAATACAACATCATCCTGGCCGAAGTCATACCAAAGCCAGCTGTAGTGGGCTAACGGTCTTTTCGAATGACGCGTAACGCCAAAACCTCCTGGAAGGCCAAACAATGTCGGACCTGGGTTTCTATACGGTGCTATTGATTTAAGACATATATTCGCAAGGTATACAAACCTCGACAGTAGACAAAACAAATGGTTCATTCGGAATACAAAAGTACGAACCAAATGAGGAAGTAGGCCTCCAAGTGGGACGGCCACACGTGCATAAAGTCCGCCACCAATGGCTGGATGACCTCAAGGCCAAATGAGTTAAGTGGTAGAGATAAACTAACGCTAGTTCATATACACGCGCTAAACACAAAAGTGGAGAGGCGGTTACGAATAGGGATAGAATAAACGTGGGAAATTTCAACTATCAACGTAATGAGCGATACGCTGACAACATTAGCGCACCACTGAATCGGGTTTAACTCACAATTGACTGAAGACTTATGTTTTGTGTGTTACGCGACCTATGGTTTGCATACCAGCTCCCACGTTTCTGTCGGGTCTGCCGCTGAATAAGAAACGTGAAAACCAGTAGTCCGAATACGGTCAAAAATCCTCGCGCCAAAATGTATACACCTCGTAACTGTACAGAAAAAAAACAACAGCAGTCTACCGCGTAAATAGTACTTATACAGGGACGCCACTCAGAAACGCCCAGGTCAGATATGCCCCGCTGCGAACTGCTCACTAGCTTCACACCGGATAGATCGACCGTAAGGTGCGGGCTGCAATGGATGGTCTGCGTAAACTTCACCGCAGACAACCTCAAGAGCAACCCAAGAGATTATCAAAGCGCCAGTTATGCAAACGACACACGGCCACCATCTTTGTAAAAAGTTGGGCGACCCTGACCCCGTTTTGAGAAGGGCCGCTTCGTTCATGGCATAACCAACTAAAACCCACTGTACAAATTCAGCCTAACCGAAAGAAGAGTTAACCGCTTAAGGAGGTTTCGCAATCGCTGAAATATTTCAAACATCGATGTAGAGTTCCAAATCCCTGATTTAACAGCCAACAATATCTTTCCGCTCGGCCATCAAATATGTTTGCTGCTGAAGCCAGTTGATCGCGGAGATAAGACGTAAAGGCTCATCAAATGAATGTAACGAACAAGTGTTGGCATTGGTCTCATTTTAAAAGCACCTTCCAAGATGTATCATTGAGTGAGCGGATCGGGCGTGAGACATCATGTTCGCGTTTAGCCAAAACTGAGAAAGACACCCGCATTCATATCAAGAAACTAGCTGCTGAAAAATTCTTCCTAGAAAGAGCCCAAATCAACCTAATCACTGTCCACCGGTTCCTGGTGATATACCAGTGAGCAACGATCGGAAAAGTTCGTTTATTATACGCTCAGCTCTGTAGTTGACTGCCCGGAGACCCGGCATTATTTGATTAACAGCGCCTCCGCATGGTTTGATGGGTTTCTCCTCCTCTTCTTAGTGGCACTTCATTCGGGAACACTGTAAAATTTTCTCATGTTTGCCGTCGTACACCTGAGCAAAAAGCAAAGTTTGGATATGAGGGGCAAGTGAGCATCCAAAATGTATCCATCTCGTATCCGATTCGATTAATGAGGTTCAAAAAATCGAATTCTGGTGCAGTTGGGCGCAAAGGACATCTATACGACCAACCTCGGGGTCAATAGCATTCGTGCCATTAAATCACCAGCCGGCTAGTCATAACGAACCGCAGAGTCCAATCTTCGACCGGGCCCCGAATCCCGGCCGCTGTGCTCTAATAACGGCAAAACTCGAGTCCGACGCTTCCACTCTGCGACATGGTGTAAATGCTTCACAACACAAGGGTAACGTTCGGATTTCACCACTTTAGTAACCATACGAAAGAAAGATCGTAGTACTTACGGCTCACCTGCGTATCAGCCAGTAATTAGAGCTCGCCTTCACTTTCAGTTTGACTTATGTCATGCGTTGTATGTATGCATCTCGCACACGCATCTACACCTGTGAGCACATCACCAGTTAGCCATGTGAATGAAACATAAGCCAGTCATGAGAATTTCGAACTTTCGAAATTGCTTCAATTGCAAAACCAAATTGATTTTTCTGGAGTGTTAAGT
Source organism: Opisthorchis viverrini (assembly GCF_000715545.1). Lineage (NCBI taxonomy): Eukaryota > Metazoa > Platyhelminthes > Trematoda > Opisthorchiida > Opisthorchiidae > Opisthorchis > Opisthorchis viverrini. The sequence continues at coordinate 425,469 of NW_008751793.1, forward strand.
ACCGGTGCGCATGGTTCACACTCACACGCACACAAAAAACCCACAGACTCACATAACTTAATCACTATATCAAAGAGTTGACACGTGATGCCTTAATCCTATGCTGGCATGTCGTCGGTAACTTCTCTTAGCAAAGTGGAATTTGCGATGTACTATATATTTCAAATCACGCGCGGTTGACACTACAAACCGACTGGAACGTTTCCTACTCAAACGAGTCGATGGAGGGCCGGGATTCGAAGAAAGCGCAGGTCATCAAGGCGGAAATGGATCTGGAGCTTCAAGATGAGGCTATCCACACCGCCGCGGAAGCTTGCGATCGATATGACGAACTGAGTGAGATCATTGAATTCGTGAAGAAGGAATTTGACAAAAAACATGGCTCGAGCTGGCATTGTTTTGCTGGAACAAGTTTTTGCAGGTGAGTTGCTGGACGGTGCAAAAATAGTCCCACCATCGCTTTCTTGGTTGCAAAGACTTTGCGTCAAATAGTGCACAAACTTCAGAGGAAGATCTCCTTTTCTTGGATTGCGTAATGGCATTTGCTGGAACTGATCTGACGAAAGTGAGCGAGTTCATGCTAGATAGATAGGCCCACTCCGTTGGTTTTAATTCAGGGAGCTAGTAACTCAAATATAAATTAAAAAACTATAGCAGTTAGTCCACCTACACTCGAGGATTATACAGGAAAGCGCCGATAATAGTGCGCTGTCGAGCGCGCGACTGCTTCTTGACAAGCACGAACTGAGCGGTTACATGCTATCAGATAGTAAAATGAAATTTCCGTTTGCACAGAATTTTGAAAGATTCGGAATTTTGAAGTTTTTTCAAATATCTGTGAGATGCAAAGACGGCGCTTTAGATTACTTTGTCCGAAACCACTAGCACGTTCCATGAGTAGTATACATCGTTACGCTGTCTTTAAAAAATCAACCGTTGTCGTACTTCGATCTGTTTATCTTCAGATCGAATGTATCGTTTACAAGGACGTAATGAATGTTCTTTTAGTCCGATCAAACGAGTTTGTGGATAAATTTATCCTTATCGAGAGGCATACACTGGTGGATGGTTCACCTGGGTCTTCATTTCGAACCGAATTGCTGCGTAAATGATTGTAGTTCGAAACGTTCATACAACTTGGGTTCGAGTAGAATATAAGCCTGACTTGGGTGTAACTCGAGAACTGCACCAATCCGATGAGCCCAGAGGAGACAGGAGAAAACAGTTGTGGGCCTTTGAACGGTTTTCTGCAATCTTAAGACTTGTAGCGGACTAGGACCTTATCAGCGTGTTCGGATAAATTAACAAGCAAAGTAACCAATACAAAATCACAAAATCACAATAGGAAAGGAATGAGTAGTCACGACCATCATTCAACGCGGTAGTTGGCAAGGTATATTCCATGTGGGCATAAGACAATCTGACCACGTGAACTCGCTGATAATTTGCGATATCATCCATTGCTCAACATAGTTGATTTTTACCGACCTGATTTGCATGTGATTTCATTCTACCAAAAGCACTGTTAGTTTCAACATCGCGATGCATTTACACAACCTGGCACGCTTGTTATCCATTAAACCTACGCTTGTGTTTATTTTGATGGAATTTCGGTGATAAACATTGTATTTGTTGCTTCACGTGATCCATCAGTCGGTATTTCTGCGGCACGAGAATGCCAGTGTGAGTGAGCGTGGGTGGACTTCGGCCGTAAGACATTTTTTAGGTTGAGACTGTTTGAAAAGGCTGACAAAGGAGTATAGTTATACGAAGCACGACACAAACACAGTGGTCAGAGCGCAGACTGAGTGACCGAAAGGTCCGTGGTTCGAACCTGACCTTTGCTTCTCGACCTCCCCTGTCTAGGCCTGAACAATCTGGCAGTATCCCAGCTCTCGTTCCTCCTTCATGTGGCATGGTAGCAAGGCACCGGAAGGGTGCTACAGCGGAACGAGTGAATACATCACAAAGTAATTAGACGCCTTGGCAGAAAGGCATTTCGAGACGCCGCCAGCGTCTACACCAGTGACGTCAGATGGTAATGTCCGGTCTGGACTTTTGCGCGTAGGCGCTGTTATGGGAACGCGTTGGGTTTTTCGCCATGGGCTTCCGTACGACACTGATGNGGTTCAGCTGCTTAACAACTCCTGCTCTTACCTCGCTCTCATCACTCTCCTGCTTCCCCAACCTGATTTGACTGGGAGGTGTTCGACAAACGTCTGAGTCTCATGAGACAGATATGCCATGTTTCACTTTCGAAATCTGAAATCAAGCCACGTGTGCCAGCAAGACAATAAGCTTGCTCTGTACGAGGGAAGAGATAAACTTGACCTCTTGACCCAACATCTCGAATGGTGAGATGACTCTGTATCTACAGTGCAGAGGCAATTTCATGCAATACACAGGTGTTGAGTGCTGATTAATCTTACTGAACACTAAAGGAATTATTTGGACAGGAAAGCAAACTCTCATATGCATCGTTTGAGTCTGATGAGACAGATATGCTATGCTTCACTTTCGAAATGTGAAATCAAGCCACGTGCGCCATGTCCAAGTCATGGTAAGCTTGCCCTGTACGAGGGAAGGGACAAATTTGACGCCTTGACCCAATATCTCGAATGGCGAGATGACTCTGTATCTAACCTGCAGCAGTAATTTCATGCAATATACAGGTGCTGAGTTCTAACGAGTCATACAATTACACAACACCCGGTTAATCCTACTGACCAGTTACAGATTACTGGACAGGGGGGCAAAACCCTTCTATGAATCTTGTTTATAAAAATTGTGTATACGTCTTCTTTTCGAACGCGTCTTCCGGAATATTCCTAGCTATCTCTGAAACGTAAACGAATGCTTCAAAGCGATTCCGCCAATTCCGTAATAAATCTCACTTTTCAATTGACGCGAAGTGGAGTTATGATAAAGCCACATACTATACTAGTCGCTCATCAGTACTATCCACCGTTACACTAGTAGGGTTTCGGTGCAGAAACCTTTGAAAAATTACAAATGGGTCCTAGTAATCTAATCTTCATCTTTTAGTGGAAGACCGCAACTCACAGCCAAGCTCGTGCTGCTAAATTGAATGGCTTTTGGCTGCCTTCCGAAGTTTACCAGCCCGCATTCACCGACAGGTGAACATTATTGGTTGTAGTACCAGTCTTCATGGAACCAGGTTGGGGATATAGCTGACTCTGTTGTGCACTGAGCTAAGCAAATGAAGCCCTTTGAAGTGATGACAAACTTCCTTCTTAAGACTTCTTAGAGAGTAACAAATGAAGCTTCGGGAATGCACATGTGAACTCAGCGGGGATTATCCAACCAGCCTCTTCATCTGGTTCGTTAGAAATGCGCAGATTCAACTGAGGTTTTGGGACACATTTCAAGCGTTTTTGAAACTCCATACTGCAAAGAGACAGAGTGATTCCCTTGGTATTTTTGCCTGTTTCTGAGGCGTTGATTGCTTGGGGTCCTCGAAGCATTGGTTTTAACCACTGAATGTTCTATCCTGCGTCATTGTGACCAGGTTGGCCGAATAGATCATTATGTCAATTTGATGACGAATAAGGAGATAAAACATTATTGTACCTTTTGTAATGCGATACTACTCATATGGTTGCTGAAAATTGTTCGCAGAATTTTAATCACATCACAAACGAGAGATTCAGCTGGGTCCCAATTGCAAATGAGTGTATTTCGCTGAGAATCGTGATTTAGTCGCTACCTGCTGGTTCACCCAGCCGCGAGTTTCTGGACTACTGACTACATTCGCACACTGTTGATTGGGAGACCTGTCAGTTTGTGTCCCGGGCTACACACAGCTTAACGAAGCCTTGCTGAGGACTCAAATCGGGCGAATAAGCGTGCGAAAGGCGCCAGTAGCGAAGGGTCCAGGACTTATTCGATGCTCCTAGATGCAAATATTCTGGTTAACTGAT
>NW_008751793.1:429775-457408 GCF_000715545.1 Opisthorchis viverrini
TTTCCTTCAGTGACAGGGCAAAACGTCTATTGAAAACTATCGAATATCTTCAAACTGGCAACAATGTGTAAGTAGCTGCGAGAATGGAGCTTCAATTGAGAAGTATTCATTCGACGGGCTAGTCCGTGTGTGACCTCGTGATGGGATTTCTGCCACAGAAAGATGGGCGGCGCCATATCGTGCTAATCATACTGATATTTAGCCGATCGAGACCGAACCATCAGCCTGAAGAGACCAGAGTTTCGTGAGAAGCGCGCTGTCGATGATTCCCGATAAGGATGAAACAGCTGTACGGTGCTCCTCGGTTTTTTTCTCACAGATTGGTTTCACTGACAGGATGAAATTTCACTTGATGCCTAGGAAACGCGTTACACCCTGTGAGGTTATCGATGACGGAGCGCTGCACTGAAGACTCCAAGGAGAGCGATTTGTTCCGGTTACCTGAAGAAGATTTAGATGCCTGACGTCAACCACGCGGCTACGACCGATAGTACACCTTGGAGAGACAGCAGATGGGTTTCGGGTTTCAAGATCCACAAAGGAGCCGGCACGTTATTTTCGAGGTGACGCGGACCGCATGCAAGGACCTCGATAGATAAGCGTAAAGAAGACCGCAATATCCACTACTCTTTGGAATGAAAGTGTTGAGGCAAAGGTTTATCAGCGAAACTAAGAAAATCTCACGTGGCTTCTCAACATTGGAAGGAAGTCAATCGTGAGGAAAGCCAACCGCATTCTGGTGCCCTTAGCTTTTACGGTCAAAGCTGTGTGGGTACAAGGTGAGAAACTTGTTCATCACCGTTTCCAGTGATCTTGGTCCTTCGGTACTCAATTCCGTGGAATAACTCATCAACAAGGTTAGCAGTTGTAATTACTCTGTAAGATAGAAACATCATTTCTCAAGGTCACCTTAATATACAGTGATGTCGTACCTTCTCTCTTGAAGAACAAATCTTTAAAAAAATCGTTCAGCTTCAGCACACTTTCGGTGCTTAGCTGCCATGCCACTCGAAGTTTTCACGAGGGCTGCTATACTGCCAGGTTGCCCCAGCCTAGACGAGCGAAGTCGAGAGGCAGAGGTCCGGTTGGAACCACGAACCGTCCGGTCGGTAACTTCGCGCTCTAACCACTCGGGCCATCTCGCCTTAGGACAAATCTAAAGGGGGATGCAGTTGATCAATATTGATTCAGATGATTGGTTAATCCCCAGTTACTGGTTAGCGTTGAAGGACCGCAAGTCAATCCGAACAGTGAGAGTTTGTTGTCGGTGTGGTTTAACACGTCACAACAGAGAATGTACACTGCGTCACTTTCAACTCCGACACAAAGAACTTGAGTGTCAACAAAGTTGTCTTCTCATAGTTAACATGCAGGTTGTCTTGAACCAAAACAAATGTCCGTTGTTCGGGGGGTGAATAAAGTTACCCGGCATTCGCTGTACGGAGTGAATCGACCGCTGAGCTTACCATATCGATCCTACCGAGGATTTTTCTCTCTCTCATAGCCATGGAGAAATTTCCGAGGTCAGTAAACAAGTTTGTGTTTTTTGGGAACTTGACATGACAACGTAGAAGTTTGAATGTCAGTGGAATTTTTGTTGTTTTCTTCCGTGTCAATTGAAATCCCTGGGCTTTTAGATGCCTTACATATATATTATGATGGCGATTGCCGATAAAACTAACGGGTTTGTTGCTCACCATCTCTGGGTTCACCTGGATTAACTGAACACCATATGATTGTAAGGGACCCGAACAACTACTAACAAATTGAAAGTAGTATCTTGTTTTTGCGTTTACCAAATGTCTCACACCCATATATAATCCCCATGAAGGCCTAGAAACAAACGCGCTTTTCGTTGGTTATGAAGACAGTTTGGTCGTTTGTAACCAGCACTTGAGAATTGGTTAAAAGCAAATCACCCGGATCTGTTTGTATCTGAGAGGCCAAGGTGACAGGGGAGAAGACAGAAAGTTTAGGTTATTACCGGTCTTGCAGTAAAAGACAGACGTAAAAAGATGCAATGTAAAGGAACAAAAGCCCCAAATGAAGCCCAAATTATAGGGAAAAATGACAGCAATACCTATGGCCAAGGTGACAGAGGAGAAGACAGAGGGTTTAGTTTATTACCAGTCTTGCAGTAAAAGGCAGACGTGGAAAGTGCTGTGTAAAGGAACAAAAGTCACAGATGAAGTGTAACGTTGGTACTACTGGTGGGGGCCATGCGAGCAGTATGTTTTCCCCTAAATCCGTTTGGGTCTCTTGAAAAGTAAGATCTGTTACGGAATTTGTGCAATCGCTCTGTAGCATTTGCTTGCAACTAAGTAACAGTCAATGAACATCCAGAAAAGTTCAAGAAGACGCGTTCAAGGAGAGGATGGATATTCAGTTTTTGTATTGCTTCCCTGTCCAATAGTCTGTAACTGTTCAGTTGGCATTTTCTAATAAATAACTCCGCAGTGAAGGCCTTCTTCCTTTCTCTGGCATTTCACCCATAGTCAAGTAAACTAGTGAGTTCATCTCAGTGTTTTGAATCATTCCGTTCGTTTTATACTTTCTACAATTGCAAGCGACTTATTTACTAACAAAAAAGTGGAGGTTGAAATAGGTGGGCCGGTCGGTGACACCAAACACTGGGGGAACTTCGATCCGAAGCAGAGAAAACTGACAGAATCAACATGCTCCGCACATGAAACAACTTATACAGACGATATTAGCGAATATACACTCCGTTGCAAACTAATTTGGTTTTCCGAAAGACTCCCCCGGAACCCAGCTGAATCTCTCGGTTTTGATGTTTCCAGGCAACTGAATGTGCTGCATTAGGCCGCCTCATGTTTCAGTCGCTACGATATTCGAGATATCGCGATGCAAGTATATCTTGCTAATGTACTACTCATAAGGTTGCTGAGGAGTTGTCGATGGGTTTGTCGAGGAGGTTTTAGGAACCTTCTGAATAGTGAATCATAAAAACGATGGAAACTCCAGCTTATTCCGTTCTGGAGCTTACCAGAAATCATCATCCGGGTGTAGCTGCACGTTTATTGTCATATCATCATGACCATCATCCTCATTATCATCATCATCTTCTTCTNATCATCATCATCATCATCATCATCATCCGGATCACCATCATCACCATCGTTGACGATAACATCAGAGGTGGACACTGGTGCTTCGCTGACGTAAAACCAGGTCAGTAGATTTGATACGGTTTACAATGGAAAGAGGAACGGAATGGAGCTGACCGGGTGAAATGTGGCTTGACTGAAACAAAAATCAAAGGTGCCTAGGTCTCCAGCACTCAGTCAGGAAATCTGCATTGAATCTGACAACATCAATCCAACTGACATCGGTTAGCCGCGGATCGCTCGGTGCATCCACCCAGCACAATGAGAACCACGTGGAGACTAGAGCGAGATATGAGAGCGCGAATTTACTGACCGGAAGGTCCGTGGTTCGAACCTAATCTCTGCCTCTCGACTTCCTCCATCTAGGCTTCCCTGGCAGTATCCAAGCCCTCGTGGTTCCTTTGTCTGGCATGGCAGCCAGACAGCGAAAGGGTGTTAGGTCTGAATGAAGTCCAGTTCATAAAACGAATAGAGCCCACATTCTTCATAGCATCCTTGATTTCCTTCTGCCACGTCAAATTCTGTCTTGCTCAGCATTTCTACCACTTAATAAAAAAGGATGGAAAAACAGACCTCGTCTCAGAAAACGGTGACTCGGCATGCGTAGCACAGGGATGGATCGCAGTGCATGATACATTTTTTGGCAAAGTTCTGTCTGTTCCACCAAAGACCCGTCTCCAGATCACTTCAGTGCGAGCTCTGTGGTTTCAGTTGACTTCGGCAATAGTTTTGAGACATCTGTGGACGAAAAATTGAAGATGTCTCAGATTTTCCGTCTGCCGCTCAACCACATAGCCAGCAGTGTCGTCCAATAACCTCGTTCCCTGAAACTCAATGAGATGCGTGCTTGATGTCACAAGCGGTATAGATTAACAAACGCGATCCCCCCTCTGAGATTCTTGCGTCCAATTTTTCTGTCACACTACCATCAGAGACTCACCGAATTCTTAGGGGCATGCTCAAAGACCGCATATCTCGCAGCGTGACTTTGCTCTTTGTGAGCGCAAAGTACATACTGAGGGCTTAGCTGATTTCAGTCAGCTTCTCTAGTATTGCTTGCCCCATTACATAACTTCAATTCGTTATTCAACCACAAGGTAAGTTCCGTAGAGTTTCGCGGACTACCCTTACCCCAAGAGTCCACAGAAGAACGAAATCAGGAGTATAGACGCAGTATACTACTCATAAGGTTGCTGAAAACGTCCCGACAACTGCTTTTGTCCTTCTCTTCAGCCTCGTTAGATAGGCGCACTTCCACAGTTTCCGTCTGTTTTATGGTCTGATTGAACCCAAATTGGACGAGATTCGACTAGGACGCTCACCTGCGTCTGGTTTCTACGGTAGACTCACCAAAAACCCAACTGAATCTCTCGTTTGTCAGGTGAGGCGGTATGTATTTCATCAATTGCGTGAGACAAATCATACCGTAAGAGAAACCAATTCAATTCCGTTTGTATCTTTCTTTCTGAAGCGAGAGGTGTAGCAAATTCATTCGTAGAATATCATCAAAAAAGAGATCTAGTGAACTTTCTGTTGCGGACCACAGTCTCCTTGATGCCTTCTTATTACCGTGAACCCCGTTCTGAATGGCCGCTCAATAGCCTGATGCGCTTGGCCAAACCAGAAAAAGTCAATGAACGCGCGAGCCAACTGCTCTATCGATCCGTGTCGCGTACAAGCGGTTCAAAAAATTGATACTAAGAATACAACTCATCTGTCAAGGGCGAGTGAAGAACAACCAATGAAATCAATCTGTCTCAACGAAAAACGGTTATTCCATTGGCAGTTATGTAGTTCCGTCACTTTCGGAGCTGGTTCTCTTAATATTCCCCATGCTTGCAGATGTACCTTGTCTTTGCTTCACAGAAAAGCTTCTTTTTCTGAAAAAGACTGAATTCCCGTTTCAGCAACTTCACATTTTAATGGGCTTGTCAGAAAATCGAGCTCACTGAAAGACTCTGAAAAGACGATGACTCTATCGTAAGGTTCACACACACAAATTATTTGAAAATCAATAAATATGGATTGTGAAAGTAGATTTTACTTACACTACTCTTTTGTGAGATCAAACCTACCAGTTACAGAATTCGCAACCCAGATGCATTTTGTATCACGTGATATTTCTATGGTTCTCATCCTGAAACACATTCCAGGGGTGAAATGTGAGACAATACATGGAAGCATTGACAGTTGTTCGGAGTGAACATCTTTTGGTGACTGTGCAGAGTAATACAAGAATTCCTCAACCCCCGTCGGTTGCCTGGTGATACGAGTGGCGGTTTATTTGCACCTTACGTCAGGTTGTTGATGAGTTGTAAACAATCGATGGTACGCCCAAATCGTGTGTGGGGACCAGAGCATTTTTAAGATAGCCTACGCGTTGTAAGCTGAGTGCTGACAGACAAGCGCGAAAACATATATACATGGTTGAGTCATTCAGTGAATAGTACTCCGTTGGATTGAATGACTGGATACGGCAGTGAAGCATCGATCATGAAAACTGATGTCATGCTGTCGATGATGATGATGATGATGATGATGATGATGATGATGATGATGATGATGATGATGATGATGACGAAGGGGGAAGAGGAGGAGGGTTGACTTGCTTGTTAGTCATGCCAGACTGGAAGGAATTACCTGGTACTCATTCGAGTCTTGCGCGAATAAACGATTTCTTCATGTCGGCAATATGGAGGCGATAGAGTGGGATTTCTCCCTCCGGAATGCAGAATGCGCCGCAACTCGGTGAAAGATTAACTCTGTGATCATCCGAAGCATCATTAACATCGTCACCAGCAGTGGCTGTTACGTCGTCAGAATCAGGGTAGTTCAAACCTACCTGGTTTATGAGAGTTGTTTGTTGATGCCACCCGAGCATTTAGCTGAGTTTAGCATTCCAAAGCCTCAACAGAAACTTTCACCGTCAAATATATAGTTCTTGAATTGCACTTTTGTCAGGTTCAACAGGCCTTCAAAACCGCACAAAATTTTACGAAACGTCGAGTAGTCGGTTACCCCCTGGGAGATATCTGAACATCATTTATGCTAGATGTTTCATTGAAGCACTCGTGAATGTTTGTGGTACTTCCGTTTTTGAGCGGCGCATCTCTATTACCATCCTGTTTCATGATGAACATCAAAACAAGGACAGTAAAGAGAGGTAAATCGATTTGCTTCTATTCGAACTGTGGGTCTGACTAAAACTACGAACTGCGCAGTGATGTTGTGTCTTCCGGTATGTTTGTAGCGAAGTCGGGTTAGAAAATATTGCGAATTACATTTAAATGGCTCGTTTATTTATTTACCACTCACCACTTCAGTAAAAGCTAAATTAAGCGGTTTTTCACATGGACAGCCATTTCGGTCTAGACAGCTATCGATCGATGCAATTCAAACTTCAAACCTAAAACTGGTGACAATGTGAGGAGATTTGGTGATTGCTAATTTGATATTTCGTGCTCTAAATGAACCTAATCTATGTTGAGAACTCGTGATTCCCTGCTTCATCCCTATCGGAAATTATCAGCTGTGAATATCTCATGAAACCGCAGAGGGTCTGTAACCAACAGCCCACTGGCCAGTAGCTCGAAAGTCCGAACACGAACGTCCCAACAGCATCGTGATTGGTCCTCACCTAGGATGCATCACAACCCATCCTCCAATCACGAATCCCGATCACGCGGTCACGTGTTGACTGGTCAGTCGAGTGACGATTTCTCAGATGCAAGTTTCCCTCGTCTTGTGAGGTCACTCTTCCTCTGATGTGCTTATTGATTAATGGTGATATGGGATGATTTTATAATTTCCAATTGAGATTTTGTCCTATCGATTAGTACATCAAACTAATTTAAATTCTATGGTTGAACACCCGGTCAGTATGAGGATATTGTCAATTAATCGATAAGCATGAAACCGTTCACTAGATTCACGTGACCATATTCTCTACGGCCATCTACTGAATAGCAAAAAAACTAAGGAACTTAGTGGCGAAATACATATATACTGGAGATCCCCTTGACTTGGTCATTAACACCAGGATTCATGGAAATTCAACAGCCTTACCTGCTAAACCCTTAAAAGTCCGGGACCGGTGGTGGGCTGCGGATGAGTTTTCAGCAACCTTATAAGTAGTGTACCGATATTTTCCATGATATATCGAATAGTGACCTTTGCGTAACAAGATCATTTGTAAATAACACAAACGAAGGGTTCTGTTGCGTCTGTCGTTAACACCAATTCAAACTAAAAATGTGTGCATTTCGCCAGTGGTTGACACATTTCGTGGGTCAAACGCTCCACGAGTTGCGCAGGTCTTCCCTCAAAGAATTTTTGACTGGTTGATCCGATCGATAACAGATCGCATGACGTGTAGTGATAGATCGAGGATGTCTTAGGGTACAGTTACCCTTTTAGGAATAGATCACTGTTAGAAGGGTTCTTTCAGTAACTTCGCCTCAGATTGACCCACAAGAGTCCCTGTTAGAGTGGGGGGGGGGTCTATTATTGAGGATCACTCCTGAAACTAAGCCACATCCTGAAGGTGGCTTCCTTTGAATAAGCGATTTCAGAAATGGCCGTTTCATCCACGTTTCATACCGAACCGTTTCGAATCTCCTCAACTCGAAAGCCATTCGAAAGAAACTTTTTAATTTTTTCCCCGTTTTCCATTCTCAGCTACTTCACGTGTGAAGAAAACTGCTTTATCAACTTCTCCTACGACGGTCGAGAATTCCTACTTTTCAAGACACCAACCGGCAGTGTTTAAGACGTCCCACTTTATGCTTACATGTTGCTTTTAATAAAAATCAGAAAATATAGGTCTTGCTAGCGTTGTGACTTCTTTTCGGAATTAATTTGAAAATCTGGAATGAAAATTTTAACGATTCCACAGAGCAATGTTTTTACGAAATTGCCTCCTTATTCTGTTCGCTAAGCTGGATAGTTCGGTCCATTCTTCAAATAAGATAACATGTTCAGTTGATTAGCGGTGCATCAGACAACTCAAGGGATACGGACTGTTAGAAAGACGGGGTACCAGACAACCACAGTAATGTGGAACCAACTTAACAAGGTTCACTGGGGCAAGTCAGGAGAAGCCCAATTCTAGGGACATCCGGTCAAACAAACGCGAACAGCCATCAAACAGCCCGTGAAATACACTCATTTGTAGATTAATTTGTTTCTTCGAGAGACTCACCTGGAACCCAGCTGAATCTCTCATTTTCATGATGTTCTCAGGCAACTGAATGGGCTGCACCAGGCCGCCTTATGTTTCCGTCGCTACGATATTCGAGATATCGCGATACAAATATATTTTTGTAATACACTACTCATATATATGTATCGCGATATCTCGAATATCGTAGCGACTGAAACATGAGGCACATTTAGTTGCCTGGAAACATCAAACGGAGAGATTCAGCTTGGTTCCAAAGGAGTTTCTCAAAAACCGAATTAGTATGCAACTCAGTGTATTCCACTAATTTCGTACAATTTGGTTCCAAGCAGAACGTAAGGTTGACGGAAACCCGGGAACTGCGCCTACCTGATGAGCCCGAAGTGGAAGGGCGAAACCGGTCGTGGGCTGTCGAGGTGTTTTCAGCAACCTTATGAGAAGTGCAGCCCGGCATTTCATTCGTCAACAAGAAAGACACAAGCGGAACACTACTTAGGGCTCACGCGAACCAAATAGAGCGTCCAGAAACTACGACACTTCGCATGGTGAGTCCGTGATTCCGGGCAAACGGTCCAGCTCGACGATCAACTTTCAAAATCCGCCTGGATGTCAATCACTGCTACGTACATTTCCACAACGGGTTAAAGACAACAGTCGGTTGCGAAATATCTGTGGTTCCCACAGTGCTAAGACAGGTTAAATTTTTTAAAAATTGGAGCACCAAATCGGATTAAACGTTCCTAGTAGAATAGATTGTTCTAGTCCAGGTCACTGTGGACAACCTCGTCGTGGGTTCTTCACGTGACTTATATACCATTTTCACAACAGGTGTAAGGAGGAATTTCGACAAGAACGGCCTGATTTTGTTCTGAGAAATAGCCTTACTCAACCGGGACGCACAAGCTTCACAACGAGAAAACCGTTTCGCTCAAGTGGTTAAAGCGCGAATTTACTGACCGGAAGGTCGTTGGTTCGAACCCGACCTCTGCCTTTCGACTTCTCCTGTCTAGGCTTTGACAACCTGGCAGTATCCCAGCCCTCGTGCTTCCTCCGGGTGGCAGCTAGACATCGATTATCTCTTATCTTTACGTCATACATCAGAAGACTTCTGTCTCATAAAGCCCTATTCTTAGGGTGAAAATGGCCGAAAAGCATGAGTTGATCCTGAGTTGGGAATCCTCAGCGTCTGAGCGGTGCTATATCTTGTCAAAGTGCGAGTTGATCACTCCTGGCAGAACGGCCAATTGTTCAAACTAGTAGCCGGGAGGTCGCTGATTCGAGACTCTCTGGAGTCTCGTGAGATGTGCACTGCTGCTGATGCCCAATGGGGATGAAACAGCTGTACTGTATTTTTCTAAATTTCGTGCTGTTTGAATTCAAGTTGGTTAGCTGAAGTGAAACTCAGGGACTATATCTACCTGTTAAACCAGAATAGAAAAGTTGAAACCTGTCCAGGGCCGTCGAAAAGTTTCCGGCAGCCTTATGAGAAGGGTCACCAGAATTTTCAGTTTTACACGGATTTGTAAAATAGCAACGTTACAAATAATTATGAATATACATGCGGAAAGAAAATTTATCAGGGTGCGACCGCGACGCATGCACGAACAGACTATGAAAGCCAAACAGTTTCAAAAGTTCACATTTCAAAGACAAGAATGAAGTTTTGCGAAGGCGAAAACCTTTCGGTCTGGTTAGGTTACATTTGAAAAACAGTGTCAAAATGCAGTTGTTTATTGCCCAACCTTTCGCAACCCCGCGCCTCAGTGATCTTTTTCCGGGTTGGGACAATCAGAATGACAAAAAATAGGAGGGAATCCAATGCGGTGGCGACTGTCACAAGGTCGTCATTTGATTGGTCAAAGAGACGCGCGCACATCTGCGGTTTGAGGGTGATATTGATCCGACAATCGATCGATTCTCACCAGACAGCAAACACGGGCAGACTGCGGTCTCAGTCAAAACACGCGGGTTGGGTACGCACAGCGTCATTTTGAATATTTCCAATGTCCTGTTTGAATTTATTGAGCTGCGGTAATTCTGTGCTTACGCATGTGGAGCGATGACTGACTCTCCTTCAGGTTTCTCATGCGCTCTTGCGCACTCTGAGTTGCCTACAAGGTGTTCCCCTAGCTCAAGAATACTTTGCAATGTGTAGGTGAGCACACTCATGCCCAGAATGTCTCTCCAGACTTACCCGGTTGGACAATTTTAACCCGCTTGGTTGAATCATGACCAGACTTGCACTCGTGTCGTCACGTTATCGAACAGACATAGAGGCCCAATCGGTAGCGCTTTCCACACAGTTCCTTGGTGGACATCAGACGGCAGTTCCGTAAGGAAAGAACCTACCGTTTGACAGTTGATAAATTGGCCCATTTGACGAAACATTTGGATAGAAATTAACTCAGGTAGACGACGTCCAAATGCGTGAATGAATTCACTAAAATAGACTTCAACCAACCTTGTGAGTAGTTTCCTTCATGAAAATATACTGCTATATCTCGACTATCGTGCCAACTGAATCATGAAGCGGCCTGTGTGCAGCACATTCAGTTAGAGAACATCATAAACGGGAGATTCAATTGAGTCTCCCGTTAAAACCAAATCGATTTGCAAATGAGTGTATTTCTCGAAAACGGCCCAATTTGGGTTCCAGTAGATCATAAGACTGACGGAAACTCGGGGACTGCGCCTACCTGATGAGCCCCAAGAAGGGCGAAACCGGTCGTGGGCTATCGACGAGTTTTCAACAACCTTGTGAGTAGTTTCCTTTATGAAAAAAGACTTCAACCAAGTTTTGCTTGAGCTCATCAAACAATCAAATGAGCAAATGGAGAGCCAATTGCTGCTTGAAGTAGACAAGACGGAAGACAACAAACGCCGAATGAATTGCAACGATAGCGAAAGTTGTGAAATTGCTGTGAGAGACGGCTGACATACGACGTCCCTCTTTCCTTCGAGTCTGGCGGTCCGAGGACTCGATCCATCATGTCAAGTAAGCGCGAAATATCACCTCTAAATAGAACCGTCACAAGTAATCGTTTTGAAACCTGCAAAAGGGTTCTCAGATGCATAATCTCCAAGAGATAGAAATTTCTTAAGAAACTTCCCATGCGTGTACGGAAGAATTTTACCACAGAAATTAAATTAAGTCCTCAATCAATTGGAAAAGGTTTGGAAACTGATAGAGGGGTCATCGTTTCAGAAGAGCTTGGTAAACAATCGGTAGTTGTTATTTTGACAACGTTTCGCTTTTGACACAAAAGATTCATCAGGCCAAGTGAACAGGTCATCAAATTGGCCAGGTTATAAGACGGACGGGGAACCAATCAGTAAGTCAGTCCTCTTCATTTTATCACACCAGATCAGTGTTGATTGTCAATTAACGGCGGAACACGTACTGGACACGCGACACTAAACAGACTTAGAAAATGTTGAGGTTTTGAGGCGAGGACTACGGTCCACGTCACACAGACTGATCACCGAGGCTTTTGAAATCGCCAAGCATCCCAGTGTTAACAGAATGGAAGGCGTGGAACCGGCAAGCGTGTGGAAAACGGTTTTGGATCAGTCGAGCTGACACGTGTTGGTGTGCGGTCATCAGAAAGAGGAGCAGCCATCATCTGAATTCCACTTGACCTCACCCCCCCCCTCAAACTAAATTGTCGGGGCACTCACAACCCCACAAAGACCAAGGAAAGTCTACCAATGGAACCCGAGGTGAATTGTCAATTGAAGCACCCTGAAGTGGAAGGTTAACGAACCAAACCCGATCAGGATTAATTTGAAACACCCCCAGTCCGCCAAAGCAAGATTTTGACAACCACCCTAACCGACAAGAGCCGTTAACTGAAACTCAACACCGATCTAGTGTGATACTATGAAGAAGACTGACTTACTGATTGGTTCCCCGTCCGTCTTATAACCTGGCCAATTTGATGACCTGCTCACTTGGCCTGATGAAGCTTTTGTGTCAAACGCGAAACGTTGTCCAAATAAAAACTACCGATTGTTTATCAAGCTCCTCTGAAACGATAAAGTAAATCCTATTTTCATCGTCCTCGTTGAGGTTCCCAGTGCGAAACCTTGAATGACGCGTAGGTTAGACAATACCTAAGAATTGGATTCAAAGGTTTACGGTACTGTTTACACAAGGGTAAGCAAATTTATACAAAAAAACCTCAGCTGCTTAGGTTCGTAGCGTCAACATGTGTACAGGTCTGTCACTGACCGGCGCAGTGCAGTCCAATGTCGACGTCGGCACTCCAAACAACGGCGAGCAGAATGATGGCGGCTCAGTTGCGGTTGTCCCTTTCGACGACGGTCTCGTGATTCTCATTGGACGTGCGATAACACGGAACAAGTCAAGGCAGGCTCAGCAAACGGGACATGGGTTAGTAGGTCAGCAGCAAGGCACATTCACACACAGGTCAATACACAAGTGTCGGAAAGGACGGCCTCTGCGGCAAGGTGAGTGCCGGGTACGAATAAGCAAAACAACTGGAGGTCAAAAGTACATAGGCGGAGTAAGCAAATGAATGGGGGTTTATCCTAAGGTCAAGTTAAACTCAACACTCCCCACCATAATTCCTCCATGAATTACTATGCAACAGGATAAGGGTAAAGGGGAACATTTATCATGGTGTATTGAATACAATGTCTTCAGTAAGTAAATGCGGGAACATTGTATGAATACCATGTGTTGAGTTCTGAGTATATACTCACTTGGCAAACACCAATACGTAAATTGAGAAAACACTGCCTTGTAGGTGGGTATTGCTGGACAAAACTCAAAGTTGGTATGATGTAGTCCGTAAGTGGCCCTCCGAACTAAGTCACGTCATATAGCACACGCACAAACTGAAAAGCTGTTGAGCTAGGTTTCGAAACGCCTTTTCCAGGCTAGAAACTTCACGAATCTGAGGCACTGTGTAGAAACTGTCTGGAAGTGGGTAACACCCATATGCGTCATTTCCGCTAATGGATCTACGGGCTCGCCATCCGCCCATGGTGGGTGGAACGGTCTGCTCACAAGTGGTTAGTGGAGCGCACCCCAAAGAACCGCAGATTGACCGATGATTGTCCTCTTGTGAGGTGACTTCTTCATCCTCGGTTACCGGAGCGCACCCCGTGTAACAGTAGTCTGGTCGGTTGTCATCCTCTTCTGAGTTGATGGGAACAGCCAATGCATCATCCATCCAAAGGTTAAGAGACACAAGAAACTTCCACGTCTCTGTCTAGTCAACTGCCGTTTCCGATACAAGACCCCATCCTCCTCGTCCAATTCAGCAATGCTCTCCCGTAATTCGGCAAGCGCAGCCGACGTCATAGTGGTGGGAAAAGCCAAGAGCCAGGAAGGAATCATGCAGGAACGGGTCCATGAAAAAACTGCAACTGTGACTCGGTGTCAAATAGATCGGGTTGTCAATCCAATCTCACGAACAGGATTGAGTACTGTTGAGGTACCCGATATGGAACTTTGAGTGAGCCGTAGGTTCGACAATCTCGAATATCAAGAGGAAGAAATGGGTTCTTAATTCTACGGTACTGTTTACACAAGGGTAAGCAAATGTGTACAATAAACCTCACTTGTTCACCTTCTTAGCGTTAACAAGTTCACAGGTCTGTCACTGACCGGGGCACAGTGCAGTGTCGAGGTCCGCACACGAAACAACGTGTGGGTCTTCCAATCCAACGACAGTCTCGTGATTCTCATTGGACGTGCGATCGGACGGGCCTCATGAGAAAACAGGTCAAGGCAGGCGAATGCAGGGTACAGATGAGAAAAACAAGTGGAGTAAGCAAATGAACGGGGGAATTGTCATAAGGTCACGGGAGACTCGACGGTGTGTTCAACCCAACTACCACGCCGCTAATGACAACAGTTTGTCTGTTTTTGTGATAACACCAAAAAGACAAGTGGGCGATTGGTTTTGCAATGACCAATTCGGTTGAAGTTATCTGCATTCCCGAGCGGGAACTCTCTGCGGTGAAATTATTTAGTTTGACAAGTCATTCGAATAGGAAATTTGGGCTATCTCGGGAGGCGTGAAACCGTCAAACCTGAGTAGTGCAATGTGGTAAGTACGGTATTCGGGAAGTGTTTCGACTACTTTTCAGGAGTCATGGTGAACAAAAGAAGATTGAGAACGAAGCAGTAGGTTGGAAAATTCCAGTGGCATATTCTTTAGTTTGATTGATTTACGCAAAAAATAATGAAAAACTATTTTGAGGATAGAGGAAACTACTCACAAGGTTGCTGAAAACTCTTCGACAGCACAGGACCGGTTACGCCCTTCTTGGGGCTCATCAGTTAGGCACTGCCCCCGAGTTTCCATCAACCTTAGGTTCTACTTGAACCCAAATTGGACCGTTTTTGAGAAATACACTCATTTGCAAATCAATTTGATTTTCACGAGAAAGTCAACTGAATCTCTCGTTTATGGTACTCTACAATTGAATGACTGCACACAGGCTGCCTCATGCTTCAGTTGACGGGACATTTGTCATATCGAAGTGTGTTTTCCTAACGGAACGTACTACTCATGGTTGCTGAAATCCACTGGTTTTAGCCTTCTTGGAGCCGTAGGCAGGAGCTGTCGTCGAGCCTATACATCGAATTGTGTGCAACCGCCGGACTGCGTTTATTCCTAAATTACGTGTATGTTAACGACAGACTCAACCTAAAATCCAGTTCATGGATGTCCTGCAGAAAAGCGACTTTCTGTTTCAAGTTTTGTCAAAAATAGCTGAAGTACACTTTGAGGACACGAGTGTGTGAGGCCAATGTCTTTTGCAAAGCGTCCGAGTACTGATTTTTTGATCTTCGCGAGTTCACCAAGTGCGAGTTCACCAATGTGAAACACAGCGACGGGAACAGACCATGAACATCAATACTTGAACCGAATCAATGGTCACAGAAAAGTGGAAAACAGTGCTTTGTAATTTGCTACTCGTAAGGTTGCTGAAAATCCATCGACAACCCACGACCGGTTTCGCCCTTTTCGGGTCCCATCCGGTAGGCGCACTCCCCGGGTTTCCGTCAACCTTGAAACCAAATTGCACGAAATTAACGAATATACACTCATTTGCAAACTACTTTGGTTTTTTCGAGAGACTCACCTGGAGCCCAGCTGAACCCCTCATTTGTGATGTTTCCAGGCAACTGAATGTGCAGCACCAGACCGCCTCATGTTTCAGTCGCTACGATATTCGAGATATCGCGATACATGTATGTCTTTGTAATGTACTCCTCTTAAGGTCAGCAGCAAGGTGCAGCACATTCAGTCGCCTGTAAACATCAAAGTTGAGAGATTCAACTGGGTTCTGGGTGAGTCTCTCGAAAAGCCAAATTAGTTCGCAAATGAGTGTATATTCGCTTAAAACAGTGCTTATTTAATTCATGGTAATTCTCCAATTTATTTGTCTACACCGTCCATGTAGCTTTGTTCCCTGATTGCATTGTCTACCCATGTCCACCATTTGCCTTGCCATAAATGACCTCCTTTCAGATACCGGTGTAACGGTCGATACTACTAATGAGGCGTGCAAGTAGTATGTGGGCCCCAGTAACCCCGCATTAATCCAGTGGAACGTAGGATTTAATATGGAATTTGTGGAATCGCTTTGCAGCATTCGTTTACATTTGCTTGATATTGAATAAATATCTAGGAAAGTTTAAGAAGATGCGTTCAAAACGAAAACTGATATTCAGTTTTTAAAAATTAGGTGCATATGAGAGTTTTGCTTTCCTGTCCTATGGTTTGTTACTATCTAGTAAGTGTTTCCAAAGTGAAGGGCTTCTTTCATTCACCGGCATGTGTGTGTGTGTGTGTGCATGTGCGCGGCTAATCTACCTGCTGACGCGTGTTTGTGCCACGTCTGTTGTGTCCGACCTGACTTGTTTTTCCGTGATTTCCCCTGTGATCGCGCCGCCAATTAGAATCACGAGACTGTCCTCGAAAGGAAGGGTCGCTCCCCATAGTACCGAGGCAAAATCCCGCTCGGCGTTGTCTGGTTTGCGGACACTGACACCGCGCGGTGCAGACTACTGGGAGACATTTACACATGTTGACACCACGAACGTGGACAATCGATACCTATATTGCTTCGCCCCCTTTTGTATAAATAGTACCATGAACGTTTGAACCAAATTCTTTCTTTTGAATTTCGAGATCGTCAAACCTACGCGTGTCTATTCTCTCCTGGACTCCGCCTTTCATCTAGGACGTAAAAACAGCTGACATACATTAAAATGGTTTTGCCACGCTTTTCATAAAGGAATCTACTCACAAGTTTGCTGAAAATTCTTCGACTGGTTTCGCCCTTCTTGAGGCTCATCAGGTAGGCGCAGTCCCCGAGTTTCCGTAACCTTATCTTCTACTCTGTTTGTCAGGTGACATTTCAGAACCACAGCGCTTCTTCAAAACTTGTAAGTGTGTGGATGTCAAACGCTGGTTGCTGGAGGCGTCCCATATTTTGGAATCTCTTTGGGAATGTGCTGAATATTCGCCCTACGCTGCTGCTAGAGTGAATCACCTTAAACAGATGAATTTTCAAGGTTTCTCTTGGAGATCCAAATTCCTCAAATTTTCCAATCTTGTTTCACCTACCAAAAAAAGAATTCGGTAATGTGCATCAGGTTCAGTGTCACGCTTTTCCAAAAATATCTACAAAGATTCGACAATCTTTGAAGTGTGAAATACACCCGAAAAGTTGAGCACGCAAATGAGCAATATAGCTGTTCATTCTGAGTCGCTGTGCCGACAGTCAGATGAGCTTCCACTGCGACCAATCAGATTGACTTGTTCTGGAGGTCACATGATCCATCCGCATCAAGGAATGTTAGTCAGCCCAATCAAACTTAACCGCGCGTGCGTGCGTGTGTGCATGTGATTGTGAGCGCGCGCTTCCGGGACGATCAATACGATAGTTCGTTTTCAGCACAGCTCATGTTTCTTCCAGCCCATATTAGCACACACAAACTATGTCGCACACAATAACAACAGAGTATAATTCCTCAACCGGCATTGTGACCACAGTCAAACGCAGGATGACTGCAGATTCTGTAGATGTTCAAATCACAAACAACGATATGCCCGAACCGATGCAAGATGAGATTGTGAAACAGGCAGTCGATCAATTAGATCAAGCGCAACCGCTGAACACATTTCCGGAACTGATGAAAGACTGGTTGGATAAGAAATACGGGCCAAGATGGCATTGCGTTCTGGGCAAAAACTATTGCAGGTAGGTGGTTCAGCTGTTTCTTGATTAAGCAAACGCTTACCTAGCCGGATATCTTTCTTGAAAGGTTGTTTTCTGGAATTCGTCGTGGAAGGACAATGTATACTAATCTACAGAACACGATGATTCACAGCTGAACACTGTTTGCCAGTCCTGTTTCTTTCGACCAATAGGATCGAGCCTATTGATTGTGACTGCGATTTAAATGTTGCGCCGATAATTTTGTCTATTCTCAGCTGTAGCAAACAAGCAAAGTGATTTCTGCTGATACGCTGTAGGAATTCAGTTTGTTCCCTATATATAGTCATTACTATGTGTTATTTGAATCAGTATTATTATTTATAGTAGTATAAAACGATGGTTTTCTCACTTATTCTACAACCCGGTTGGTCATGACGCGTGGATCTTAAAAAAGATTGGCACAGACAGATTACTCAGCTTGCTTCGATTGCAAAGGTCTCATTACCACTCAAGGTGATATCATCAGTACGTCGTTAGGGGGTGTAGTGGGGAGTAGCGATGGGTCGGTTGTTGTGCATTGAGTACTGTTGCGTGTGTACCGGGTCTGACGAACCACGATTAGTTGTTCGGTCAGGCAGTTCCATAAGTACCTCTGTTATCCAATATCCTGATTGATCGATAACCGTGCTGTCGTACAGTGGTTGATGCAAGAGTAGTCTCTCTCCTCGACCCCCATGGTTCCAGTTTTTGACCTTTGTTGATCTAACTTCAAGCAGTTTCCTGCTTCTTGGTTTGTTTAATGATGCTCTGTTTGATGTATTGGCCCTTTGAACGCAGTGGTGCGTAAATCGGATCTAGTTCAATGCATCGAAACCGCCGTGGGTACCATGCTCCCAAAAATTCTCTTCCGTGTCTGGTGGCCATAAAACAGCACGTGTACTAAACATCGCTACGTTCCACCACGCTCCCGAACAACGCACTGATGATGTCACCTCGACTGGTGATCACACGTTTGCCCGGTTCATCGAACAAGACAACGACGAGTAGCTGCGTTACTTAAGGTTCTAAACCTATTCCCCACTAGAAAAAGTACAACTTATCGATATCTCATAAAGCTAGAGTGTTGGTCAGTCTCCAGTGCAAGAACACTCGCTGTCCTGCTTGATATGGCCACCAAAAAGGGACAATTTCGATCTGATGAGCGACACACAAGGAACGACTTGTCTTTTGGATTGGTGGGGACCGTTAGAAACCCAGAAACGAGACCGGAAATCAGGTGACCGTTCATAAACAGAGAGCAGAATGCTCCGAATCTATGCTGATCGGTTTCCGTTCGGTCGGTACCTCCTGTGACTAGCCTTGGTGACATCTTATGAACAGCGACCGAATCTTCCATACAACGACGGTTAATCTAAATGGTCCAGTCAACAGCACTGTCAGCTCAATTACTCAAAATAATCTCAGTAGTGTGGCCTTTAATCCAACCGGATAGCCTAGATTTGTATACATCCACGTCCTGAAGCGTACGCTGTTTATGGTCCTCGCTAATGAGAGAAAGACCGCCTGGTTCTCCAGTCACCGCTGAGTCAACTTACGTTTATTAAGGCACTGCGAACCAGTGATGAATCCGTAGAATGCATGTTTTTGGGTTTGCGGGGTGTGTACTGTTCACATCGTATTGTAACACATTCGCCTCGCACGTCAGATGTCCTGTTCGAATCCAGGCACGGTCATTGGACATGCAATGCTGATGAGCTCTAATAAGAGCGAAACTCGAGTCCAGTGCTTCCTCCCCTTTGGTGTGGATTCACCAGAATCACTGCGCCAGGGCAGAAGAATGACTGTTCAGACGAGAGTGATGTGGATGTGAATCCATAGGAGTTTTTACCCGTTGCTTTCTGACTATATTTTCGTTTCTCGTGTCGTGCATCTGTGATTGTAGAGTGGATTGCTGTCCCTTCGAACGCATGTCGAGTTCCTGACTTTTGTGTATGGGTTGATTTCAAAAGAACCGCGCCTAATCTGACACGGTAACTGATCAGGCACCATTCTCAAGGCAGAATCACTGCGCCAGGACAGAAGAATGACTGTTCAGACGAGAGTGATGTGGATGTGAATCCATAGGAGTTTTTACCCGTTGCTTTCTGACTATATTTTCGTTTCTCGTGTCGTGCATCTGTGATTGTAGAGTGGATTGCTGTCCCTTCGAACGCATGTCGAGTTCCTGACTTTTGTGTATGGGTTGATTTCAAAAGAACCGCGTCTAATCCGACACGGTAACTGATCAGGCACCATTCTCAAGGCAAATGCATGTGAATTGGGTTGAGAAAACAGGTGGAAACTAAGCCGAGTTCGCGCAGATTTGAACAACAATCGAGCACCTCAACGGGTTGCAAGTTGGTATTCTTCATTATTGGATTGTGTCACACTATACTGGTGTGAAATACGAGATAAACGTAAAAAAATTGAGGAGACCAGTTAAACAGCTTGAAAGAACACAAAACAGTCAGTTGGAAAGAACCACTTTGTTTAGGATGGCGGGGGAGCGGACAGCGGAATCCACCGAAACGGATTGACATTCAGATCGATGATAGCACACCAACTTACTGTTCAAACCGGAGAAAACCGAGACTGAACAACTTGAGCCAAAAAAGGATATTGGAGACTGCCAGAGCTCTCGGATGATTGACTGAAGGTCAATACAACTGTTCTCTGATTGGCTCCCATAGAGAAAATCCATCTGAACAGGTTTTAAGGGTGTTTATCTGTCCCGGAATATCTTTTGATATTCTAGACAGGAAACTGCCTGTAGGGTTGCTTAAACTGTTTGACACTTCACCACCAGTTTCGTCGTTCTTGGGATTTATCAGTGGGTGCACTTGAGCTTGAACGCAATTGGACAAGATGAACAGGACACTCGGATTCGTTTTTGACGGAAGACTAAACGGTGATGTTGTTCAGCTGAATGTGTTGCTACAGTGTTAGCCTATTGTTTCCGTTGCAATGGCCCAAGGAATCATTAGTGGGCTGTTGTAGAAGTCAATAGGTTGAGACTGTCAATCCTGTCTTCGTATGGTTTATTATGCAATCGAATTACCAGCTTCGTGGCTCGATGATATATTCCGTGTAGAAGAATTATGTCTTTTTGAAGCCATGGTGACCAAGCTTGTATAGCGTACTCCATGGTTGGTCGGATGTAGGTATTGATTACTCGGGGCAGTGCCAGTCGAGTGAAACGACCAAAAATCCGTTTTAGGAGCGACAGGACTTGTGAGGTCCTCTTGTAGACGGCTGTGCATTGCAAGGAGTTTTTTAAACAGCTGCTGACCCACACGCCAAGATCTTTTTCTTCACTAGTCCAAGAAAGTGGTTGTGGACCCAACGTATAGTTATATGCAAAGGGCTTCCCTACACGGAGCATTTTACATTTTTGGAGGTTAAACGGTAGTCTGTTTTTCAGTGACCAATCATAAAGTGTATCGAGATCTTTTTGTAATCGGTGACTGTCTTCAATGGTGCGTATGCTTGACCATATCTTGATATCGTCTGCGAATAAAGTGATTTTACTGCTCACGAGCTCAGGTATATCGTTTACGTATAATAAAAATAAAGTAGGCCCAAGAACGGAGCCTTGGGGTACTCCACTTGTAGCTGCAATTGGCTTGGACAGAGCGCCGTCAACACATACACGCGCGTCTCGGTCAGCCAAATAGATTTCAAGCCAAGCCAGCAGCTTTCCCGTAATACCATAATGCTCGAGTTTTTGCAACAATATGTTATGGTTCACGCGATCAAATGCCTTGGAGATGTCTAGATAGCATGCGTGAACGGGATTTCCATTGTCCACAGCTTGCGTCCAGTCGTCTAAGGTAATGAGGAGATTGGACAGACAGGATCTGTTTTTTCTGAAACCATGCTGGGCAGCCGAAAGCAATCCGTTTTCCTCTAAGTGTTTAATGATTTTGTTTGCCACCAGTCGCTCAAGCACTTTGGAGATCACCGGCAACAGAGTCACCGGCCGGTAGTTTGACACGACCGAACGATTACATCCGGCTTATATATTCCTTCTGACAGTAAACAGTGGAATAGAACTCGACCAGTTCTTCAGCTGCAGCTAACGCAGTGGCCGTCAGTCCATTAGGGGTATGCAGAGGTGAAATACCCGGTTTCACAGACGCCTTATTATAAATGATCCAATAGAGAAGAAAAAATCGGTATCACAGATGTCGTACCTACGGTATCAGAAGGCGGCCTTGGCGTAGCACATTCACAAATGGAGAGTTTATTCCAGGATCAGGTAACGTCAGCTTCGTTTACACACGAGAGTACTTGGACCTTTGGTCCAAGAAGGTTTCTTGAATTATTCTGTTACCTTGATAAAGTCACCGGTAATTTTGCGCTGGTTTCACGCTTTTTTTAATTTCATTATATTCTTCATATGGGCCTAAATTCAACAGCCACAGTGGTCCACGAAGCATGAATGATCCATTCATTGGAATATTTAGTTTTGAATAGAACGGGTACTTTGCAGACAACCTCTGTCAGTCAAAATAGCTGTACTGGTTGACAAGGCTTATTGAGTTGGGAAGACCAGTACACGCACCGCCGATACTGATCAAGGAAATTCTCGTTTCCACGTTATCAGGAAGGCCAGACTCCTGAAAGCAACCACTGAATGCCCGAAATCTACCGAGACTCCCATCTCCACTAGATGCAGACCAGACAAAGCCCCCGCAATATTCAGCACGTCGCAGCCTCGTACCAAGGCCAGACAGTGTGCGTCAGCACTGGACCAAGTTGGACAGCGTCCATCCAATAATTAGCTCGAGACTGCTGTATTTTCGCACTCGCACGCACTCACGTTCTCACTCTCGCTTGTTCGGAATGTAGCTGTTGCGTTCCCTTCTGTGAGTCTTTGTCCCGGCATTAGGCACTGAAGCGGGTCAGAAGTCAGATACAACAGATTGACAAATCAGTAGATATAACACAGGTAAAAAAAACCCAAGTGAGACACGTTGTCTCTTGACAAGAAGAAGTAATAGATTCTGGGCGATATCATCGCACAACCGGCGGGTCTCCTGCCACGTGAATTACAACCCCACGGACATCCCCACAGCTGATGGGAATACCTTGAATTACTAGCACGTCTGTCAGAGTGTCGGTTGGGCTTATTCAAGAACAAGTTTCAAAATTTACTGAGCCAATCTGGCTTAGATGTGGAATCACATGGCTTGAGCATCATGAATTGAGTGTGATTTTTTGCTTGGGAGGTGTTCATCAAATATTTCATCCATTTGTCAGTGAAGACAAAAACGCTTGAAGTCCGTTATAGCCACAGCGCAAGAGTATACTCAAAAACAACGAAATCACAACCTCGTCCAAAGGGGTCATACATGTAGAAGGATCGGATGTTTTTTTTCATACAAACCATAGGTATTTTACTAAAGATATGAATCTGAATCAAATTCGTTTCCCAGAAATCGGATTCTAGCTTAAATGGAAGAAGCAAATCTGCGGTTTCCAGAATTGTCACAAACAATCTGACAGCCGACAGCCCCATATTTCAATTGGTATGATGTTAGGGATATCTCAGTGAATTTCATTTGAGGAGTATCACAAACGAGAAATTCAGATATGTCTCCCGTGGAAACAAAATTGTTATGCCGAACTCCGTCCAATTTGGGTTCAAATAGAACAGAAGGTTGATGGTAACTCGGGGACTGCACCTACCTGATGAGCCCCAAGAAGGGCGAAACCGGTCGTAGGCTGTCAGAGTTTTCAGCAACCTTGTGAGTAGTATATTGCGTTTAAACGCCGTTCCTGTTTTTCAATCAAGGAAAGTCAATCAAATTCGATCATTCTACAGAAGAGTACAGCACATTCATTTGCTTGAAAACATCATAGATGAGAGACTCCGCTGGGTTGCAGTGATACTAAGAGTACAACTCATCTGTCAAGGACGAGTGAAGATCGACCAATGAAATCTGAGTACATCACAAACGAGAAATTCAGCTGGGTTCCAGGTGAGTCTCTCGAAAAACCGAATTAGTTTGCAAATGAGTGTATTTCACCTAAAACCTAGTTAATTTTGTTCCGTTCTCATCCCAAATACACCAGAATTAATCAGTGTTTGGTTCTCCGCCAACTCCTTAGTAGACTGCTACTGGGTGGCACGTGCATGGCACATGGATGGCACTAAACTGGGACAAATGAGGCGCCGTGTTGAACCTTGGGTAAATATTTCAGGTGCTTGGCCGATGGTTTTGCACTTTTGGTCATCGATTTTCATCCCTCAGCTCCACACCAACGACAGCGGCACGGGTGAGTAACCACAGTCGGCTTGACGAAAACCGTTCGTGGCTCTTCTGCTATGGTGAAGCTCAATACCGGAAACAATGGGATGTGTCCTACCCTACTTGTACCAAACTGGCCTTTTGTCTGAAACAAAAATAACGAAGCAAAGTGCATTTGGAGTGAAGTACATCCGGGCTGGACTATATTTGGAAGGGTTTAATATTTAGTCGATTACTTTAGGCTTAGTAATTTCGGTGCCAAAAGGTTTCGAACTAGTTTAGTGTCGTCAAAAAAGCATCTCGTGTCTCACGATAGGTCTGAGTTCTTCAACCACAGTCGTATTCAGGTACAAATGGTCGTCTTCAGTAAGCTATATCAGTTACGGTAAAAATCGACGCGAATCGACCATGGTCTTTGAAGTTGTGTTCTGACAACGCGGTGCAGGATAGTCATCATCGTCATCATCATCATCATCATCATCGTCATCATCATCATCATCATCATCATCATCATCATCATCACCATCATCATTATCATCGACAGCATGACATCATCACCGATGCTTCACTGGCCTGCAGGATATTACAATCTCCCAAACTGCTATTTAGCGGATACGATGAACAAGTTCAAAAAAGACAGGCAATCATGTTGCTATTATAAGCCCAAAATCAAAAAATTACGAAAGAGGTGCTGAACATTCTAGGGTTAACCTAGAACGCACGGACTCGGTGCGTGCTTGGCTATGCTTGTGGTCTCAAAGGAACTTCAACGAACGGATCGAGGATTTACCGAGATTGCTTTAAAGAATTAGCCTCAGTCAATCTGAGAAGAGACAATCTGGGAGGCTGGGGTGCCTTCAGCTCCACACAAGCCGGCATGGGCATAACAACGGCATTTTCCCAGACCGCTAGAGTACGTGCGCATACATTACATACGAAAGAGTGCATGCCAGGCACTCTGCAGCGCGGACCTCAGATTCTCTTGAACCACTGCCGTGGGAAGTTTTGTTTACACCACAGCAAGTTCTTCCTCCAGCTGAGAAAAAGCTAAATGCATTTTCCATGCCGTCCAGTAAATGAAAAACTGAGGAGCAATGTACGCCTGTTTCATCCTCATGGAACATCACCAAAAGTACGTATTTCACGAGATTTCCTTTAGGCATCTCGAAGCAGCTATGTCCCTGTGGCCCGAACGTCCCGGTGTTCAAATTACCAACCGGAAGGTCGTAGTGGGTTTCGTGAGATGCCGACTACAGATGGCCTCCGATAAAGAGGGAACGCGTGTACAGGGCTTCTAGGCTTTTCGGCTTAAACTGGCTCCAGTAAAAAAGAATTTCCTTCACCTGCTCGTACAAGGGGAGCGTCACAACCAAGTGCACCCAATGTGCTTGGAATGCCGCACATGTTACTATCGGAACCAGTGTTTCAAACGAGGGAGATACCCCTGCGGTTGATTTGAAAGCAACGGTAAGTTTTCTGGACATCAGACTTCAATTATTGGTTCACAGGACTGAGCACAGACGTTGGACACGTGCGAAAAACGCTTCAGTATGTTGGTGCGGACAGATCATATCATCACAGCCCAGCTTCCTCCATCACCGGACACCCAGTTCACTCTGGTAACGTCTTTTCTATCAATGTTTGCTTTCAGGTTATCACGTTGGCTTTTGGTCTGCGATGCGGGTGGATGTGACTCAACTTGTGTTGCCAGAGAACATGTATGTGGTGCGACGAATTGCGTAGCTCAGTAACCCACCAAGAGCTGTACTGAAGAATGCTCTTACAGCATCCACAGTGTCTCTCCCCCATAGGTTGGCCGATTAATCGAGGTCTGACAAGCTTCCTGTTCCAATCCTCCAGGTTGGGAGCTGGAATAGGTGCGACTTTGAGCTAGTTGGATGGTCTTTAGCCAACCACCGCTGTCTTGAAGTGAGGTTTTGAGGCAGGGCCTTTGGTTGAAAACCCTAATCGCCCTCCCGTCGAGGATTAGAAGCCCTGGAAGTATCTCGGTCCACATACCGCCATGACCTTTACACATGTAAGTATTTTCATGACACATCATATGGCAACAGTATGTATTACTGGTGGTGACGATGACGATGGTGAGAGCCTGCACTAAAACCGAACTTCAGCTTACATTGCTCGCCAAAATGTCGGTTTGGATGCGACCTTTTGTCCCAGAACGCATTCGCTCATTGCCTTAAGCAATGAACGGAGCTCCACGCTTCCAGCTTTCTCTCTGTTGTGGTCAGGGTCTGAATTGAAACGTCTCATCAACATCTCAGAGACTTATTTGTTTTCAACTTTGGGGTTTTGCGGAATAGGTATTTTGTTCATAGCCAAACCAAAACTGTAGCGTTGTCAGTGTGCACTTTCTACGATTTCTTGACCTTCAACATTCCGTTATGCACTTTTGGCTTAAGAAATTGGTGGAAACGACGATTTAGTTTGAAATTGCCAGGGGGAGGGTTACAATGGCTAGTGACAGCAATTAAACCGATCTGAATGAAACTGAATTGATGGAGATGAAAAATTCTGAAAAAAAGTCCTGATTGAACAGATCGGTACTTATGTTCAAGATGATAAATCCGAAGAAGCAACCATGTAGAAACACCAACCGTACGGTATTTCCAGTTTCAAACTACTCATCTTTGGTCTGCTAAAAGACAGCATGCCAAACAAAAGATCGCAAACAGACAGCCTTTCTCCGTTCAGCTGTGGCACCCCTTTTGGTGTCTAGCTGACACGCCACCGGAAGGAAGCACGAGGGGTGGGATACTGTCAGGTTGCCCAAGCCTAGACAGGGGAAGTCGAGAAGCAGAGGCCGGGTTCGAACCACGAACCTTCCGGTCGGTAAATTCGCGCTCTAACCGCTTAAGCCATCTCGCCGCCCACAAAGAAATCCTGATAAATTCACCAAACAAGGATGAATCAGGTTGCGCAAGTGTTCTCAACAGCCTTATGAGTAGTTTCTTCCATGAATATATACTGTGACATCTCGAAGGTTGTACTAACTGAAACCTGAGGTGACCTATTGGCAGCGTCTTTTATTGAAGAATGTAATAAACGAGACGTTCAACCGGAATTCAGGTAAGTCTCTGGGGAGAGCCTAACTGGTACGCCAATGTCGAATTTCGTGCAGTTCGGGTTCAAGTGGAACAAAATTTGAGGCAATCTGGGGGAGCGCATCTACCTGACACGGCCGAAGAAGTGCGAAACCAGTAATGGGCTTTCGAAGAGACCTTGTGTGTAGGGAGTTTTTACAATCAACTCACGCTTCGCGTTTTAGGTGAAACATTTTAAAATTTCTCACTACTAACAAGCTAAGAGTAGCTCAGAAAGAAGAATGATCCTACGGGAGGTCAGACCACTTAATGTGGTTTCTTTTTATTGAAGAACGAGCGGTACTTCATTCCCTCTAAGAGAGATTCAGATAAATAACTGAATAATCGTTCCTGGCGAAAATAGAGAGTGTACTTAAAGCAGCATGCAGGGACCAGTTGAATTTTCTATGAAAGATTTCAGATTGCCTCCACCCTTGCGGAATAATCTGACTGTTGTGAGATTCAACCCTTTGTTGGACATCTTTGTTGATACCTTGGAAAGTGTACTATCAATGGATCTTTAGCTTGCTGAAGGAAACACTTTCTGAAGAGACCGTGTGTGACGCTGCTTTCCATGGCTTTCCAAGACTGCGTTCAACAAGGCTCAGGTCGTTTTTTTGATCAATGAATATACGTGTTATATCTGAGGTCTTCTCAAAATAAATGAATGTGATCACTATGTGATGCTGATCACTCACCTGATACCGGCTGTAAACTTTTTT
>NW_008751793.1:458672-459344 GCF_000715545.1 Opisthorchis viverrini
TTTTAACGTCTGAACAGACGAATGTATGTTCAAACTTGACTGATTTGATTGGTTGACCCGATGGCCTAAACCACGGTGCATTAACTGTCCTGGCTTTGTCGATCGTCTGTCAGAACGTCCAAATAAGGTAGCGCCACGGATGCTTGATACCTGCAGGAACAGAGGGCTGCTCGGGAGTCGTTAAACCTTGGAATTAGTGTTCCCATCTCACAATAGCCTTTAGTACAAAGCCCACGGTTTAGTTGTCTTACCTGCTGAAGTCATCAGAGGTGGTTCAATACCTCCGTTACAGTAACATTCAGAGCTCGACTTTGAGGATACCGGTTACCATTGTGTGTGCGCATCCTGAGTAGGATCTAATAACCTTTTCTCAGCTTGGGGAAAGTACATTACTCGTCGGTTGCTTCTAGCGCTTTCAAGAACTCTTCGACCACTGCTGCTGGGAACTGATCACCCGTTTACATATTCATCGTTTTTGCACGTGAGATTTAGTACGAATGAAGATGAATACCCAGTTCTTGATGTCCTTAAGCCACGTGGACGGCGATTCACTGCTCGGCTGAGCCGTTATCTTACGCACATTACTGTCGTTAGCTGCCAGCATAGAGAAAATGTGGAACGTGATCCCATTACGAGGTTTACAGTAACAGTTTGTAGACAGTCACCACACAC
>NW_008751793.1:459979-462585 GCF_000715545.1 Opisthorchis viverrini
GACTTTTACCTTTCACAAGCGAGCTCCTCCATACAGAGAAAAATGCCACGTTGGTAATATTTATGCGGTACCTGGACTCATTCCTGTGCAGGTATATGTCAGTTTGTAACAGTTTTTTTGAGCTCTTGTCCTAAATGGCTTCCCGGTCATTACGACTATTGATAGAAAATTTGAAAGGCTGAGCAGTTCAACTTTGGACCCAACTGAACAAATTTAGTCGCCTACTTATGAAAATGGAAGTAGCTTCATATATGTACTCATTTACACTGTTCTGGTTGGGTTTTCTCGCTTTGTGCAAGGTTCCTCCAACTCAGCTGCTTCTGCCCCACAGTGACGTTGTCGGGGCGGCCAGTAGATTTGAAACTGAATCGAGTGAAGGATTTGGTCAGCCCACGTTCAGGGGGAGCAAGTGAAACGCCCGGAGTTGAGGAGTCATGGGAACGGCAAACAAACGGAACGAGTGGAAACCGCAGTGGCAGATGGGATCGCAGTGGGGTTTCACGACTTTTCTTCGTTGTGTCAGCAGTTGACTGCATGAGTGGTTGTGATCTTGCAGGATTTTGAAGGAGGGACTAGGCGGTGAAAGTAGATGGGCAAGGCACAGCTGAACCAGTTTAAAGGAAGGTGACAAGACGAAGAACACTCCACCTGGTGATTTTGGCTTTCGAGGGAGCCTGCGAGCAAATTTACCGGACAATTAGTGAACAAAATTTGTCACGAAGGTCAGATTCCTGAAGACAATTCCAGAATGCTCAAAACCTGGTCAGACCATCAATCTTTACCCAAACCTCAAAAGGGAAGCCGGTATGCATGTAGCTGAATCAATCAATCAATCAATCAATCAATCAATCAATCAATCAATCAATCAATCAATCAATCAATCAATCAATCAATCAATCAATCAATCAATCAATCAATCAATCAATCAATCAATCAATCAATCAATCAATCAATCAATCAATCAATCAATCAATCAATCAATCAATCAATCAATCAATCAATCAATCAATCAATCAATCAATCAATCAATCAATCAATCAATCAATCAATCAATCAATCAATCAATCAATCAATCAATCAATCAATCAATCAATCAATCAATCAATCAATCAATCAATCAATCAATCAATCAATCAATCAATCAATCAATCAATCAATCAATCAATCAACCAACCAATCAGCCAATCGATAGACCTTTCAATCAACTAATCACTTAGTCAGTCAGTCAAGCAAGCAAAAGCCTGAAGTAATGAAAAATGTCTTTCAAACAGCGCGAGACGCCTTGTAGCTTTTGCACACTCGCTTGTAAGCAATAAATCTGTTTTGTTCTTTGTTGGTGTGTCCCTGTCTGACGCCGTGGCTCTAGAGCGATACGGCACAATGTTTGCAGCAATTTATTGAAGGTTGGCGCAAAATTTGAATAAATAAGTAGATAACCACATGGCGAACAGTTTGCTCATTCTATATGGACGCGATAAATTCCAAGAGAAGCATGGCCTGGCCCCAAAAAGCNGGAACATCAATTCGAAGTGGAACAACTTACACAAACACACACAAGGTAGGTTGGCTTAACGAAACACAGTCTACCTTTGTAGGTTCATTATGGATTTATGGACATCTCATGACCGCGGTGCCTTAGTTGGACGAAAATATGTTTCGAAAAAGGTTTGCCGGTGGGAAATCATAGCAACGACGGGTCTTGTCGTTGATATTTCTCACATAGGGAGATGGCAAGATGGCTCAAGTGGTTAGCGCGCGAATTTACTGACCGAAAGGTCCGTGGTTCGAATCCGATCTCTGCCTCTCGACTTCCCCTGGCTCGGCTTGGGAAGTATCCCAGCCCTCGTGTTCGCTACGGGTGGCATGGAGGGTAGGCACCGAAAGGATATTACAGCTGAGTGAAGCACTAAGATAGGGTTGATTTCTTTGTCTCCAACAATCGATCAATCCAGCGTCTTTGTTCATCAGCTTTTTGCGAAAGAAAACTTGTATCTTGCTAAATAAGTGAACCAGTAACAATACGTTTTTACTCGCAAGAAAAGGCTCACAGAGGATCTATCGCCCCAAAGGTGTTTATTACTTCAGTCACCCTTCTAAACTTTTGCAGTATTTTATTGCGCATATATTCAACCTTGTTCTGGTTTCAGAATTCGGTTGCATACGCATTTAACGCGCCGTGTACCAGTGCGTAGATCCCGCGTGTACCATANGGGATTTCCAAAAGTCCCTTCAACGTTTACTACCCTTCGGCAAGCGGGAAACTCAATGTCCTTGTAGAGAAAATGCCGTATTCTCTCTGTGCAAACTGAAAGTTTTCTTAACCCAAGGAATTCTGAAGGAAATTTGTCCTCTCTTTTGAACCTTTTGAACCACAAATTTTGAAGGAAAACTTGGCCGCATCTGAATTTGTTATCACGTCAGAACTGCCCACCGACTGACTTTTGGATGACTCACATCATGTGACTTTTTGATTGCCTCGAAGCAAGAGGATGATAGCCTTATCCAAACTAACAGACAAGACTTTTATCACATGGAATAATAACATGAGAGGGCAGTGAAGAAACTGATAACCGCACACCTCCTCCTAAAGTGTATGAACTCTGTTT
>NW_008751793.1:463861-465170 GCF_000715545.1 Opisthorchis viverrini
CCCGAGGAGAACGGTGGATATATCACAAAACCAGGTATACGACTTCTCGTATTTTGCTGCTTGGGGCTATTTCTGGGCGCCCCCTGTGCCGCGACTTTTACCTTTCACAAGCGAGCTCCTCCATACAGAGAAAAATGCCACGTTGGTAATATTTATGCGGTACCTGGACTCATTCCTGTGCAGGTATATGTCAGTTTGTAACAGTTTTTTTGAGCTCTTGTCCTAAATGGCTTCCCGGTCATTACGACTATTGATAGAAAATTTGAAAGGCTGAGCAGTTCAACTTTGGACCCAACTGAACAAATTTAGTCGCCTACTTATGAAAATGGAAGTAGCTTCATATATGTACTCATTTACACTGTTCTGGTTGGGTTTTCTCGCTTTGTGCAAGGTTCCTCCAACTCAGCTGCTTCTGCCCCACAGTGACGTTGTCGAGGCGGCCGGTAGATTTGAAACTGAATCGAGTGAAGGATTTAGTAAGCCCACGTCCAGGGGGAGCAAGTGAAACGCCCGGAGTTGAGGAGTCATGGGAACGGCAAACAAACGGAACGCGTGGAAACCGCAGTGGCAGATGGGATCGCAGTGGGGTTTCACGACTTTTCTTCGTTGTGTCAGCAGTTGACTGCATTAGGGGTTGGGATCTTGTAGGATTTTGAAGAAGGGACTAGGCGGTGAACGTAGATGGGCAAGGCACCGAACCTTTACATCTGCAGCTGAACCAGTTTAAAGGAAGGTGACAAGACGAAGAATACTCCACCTGGTGATTTTGGCTTTCGAGGGAGCCTGCGAGCAAATTTACCGGACAATTAGTGAACAAAATTTGTCACGAAGGTCAGATTCCTGAAGACAATTCCAGAATGCTCAAAACCTGGTCAGACCATCAATCTTTACCCAAACCTCAAAAGGGAAGCCGGTATGCATGTAGCTCAATCAATCAATCAATCAATCAATCAATCAATCAATCAATCAATCAATCAATCAATCAATCAATCAATCAATCAATCAATCAATCAATCAATCAATCAATCAATCAATCAATCAATCAATCAATCAATCAATCAATCAATCAATCAATCAATCAATCAATCAATCAATCAATCAATCAATCAATCAATCAATCAATCAATCAATCAATCAATCAACCAATCAAGCAATCAGCCAATCGATCGATCTTTCGATCAATTATTCACTCAGTCAGTCAGTTGAGCAAGCAAAAGCCTGAAGTAATGAAAAATGCCTTTCATATAGCGCGAGACGCCTTGTAGCTTTTGCACACTCGCTTGTAGGCAATAAATCTGTTTTGTTCTTT
>NW_008751793.1:471145-477522 GCF_000715545.1 Opisthorchis viverrini
ATCGGCAACTTACTGCAGGAGTATAAGCTGCAGAAATTGCAGTAGTCAAGCTGCGAACGTTCTAACTAACAGTCAGTGGTTTCAACCCCATCTCAGCGGTGATAACCGCTTCCTTCTGACCTTTGGCAACCTGGAATAACTTTGTAGCAACCCAGTCACCCACATACTTGACTGTTCAACTCACAGTCGCTCACCCGATCACGAGGCTTGTCTTTTCCCATACTCGCAAACCAGGTGACATCAAGGTGACCCATCGGACATCGACTCTCTGTAGCGTCTAGTGTGCGTAGCAACAACTCATGTGCTGTCACACCCACGTACACGCAAACGGACCTACTTATAGGGAAACCGAACCCAGTCAGCACACACAGACTCGCGCGCGCATGGAGCAAGGAGTCAGCCGAACACTCCAAGTCCACGGACAATTATGGAATACTGTAGCAGTAGGAAAAACGTTCCCGCTGTCCGGACTTTTACCAATGGACTTTCACATACGATAAGTTCCCCGTTGACTTGCTTCACATTTTATATTACTCTTATTTTATACAACGCTACGTCTCGCTCCCGTAAACAACTGTCAAGCACACTTAAAAACTTTTATTAGTGCATACATCTTCTGATCTGTCTGATCTCCAACACCATTGTGCACTAATAACTTAAGCCCCGTTTGTTTTGTCCGCCAGTGTAGCAGCTAGGCGATATAGGGGTGCTACAGCTGAACAATTGGAAAATGCAATGCCATGAAGACCAGAAAGTTTTTAGGATATGTTGTGCGTACGACAATATTGTTAGGCATCAGTTTAGTCCCTAGAATGATTAGATGACGGCAAAGGAGCTGGTAAATTGCTATGTAGACTCAGCATATTCGTGGCGGAGAAACGATCAGTGGAGGCGGTTTTTGAAAAAAAACTAAGGTGTTATTAAGGGAACTAGGGGCAGAGTTTTGATTACCTACTGGAACAAGAGTGACTTAATTTTGTCCACTTGCTCCTGGCTGTATTTGGACTGCATACACCCGGAGAGTCTTCCCGGTGTTCGACTGTTTGTCTCGGTCTGCTTTGTTTTTCTGGAACCCAGGGTCACTGAGTCGGATGAGGTGAAGACTTATCTCTCCGAAAATGACCTGTGGTATCTAAACCTTTTACTGCTGTTGATGGTCATTTAGATGGCGATTGAGTTGGCAGCCCATTAGCCGCACAATGCTCTTAGCCGCGAAACCTTCATCAGTGGAGTAAAACTTTTTGCGCCAATATGTTGTCTTTGTTGCGTATGTGCTCAAATTAAAAACCATTCTGATATACTTTCATATTTTTGCGACTTACCAAGTTTCACTGTCCACTGAAGCATCGTAACTCTGGCGGAAGAGCCTAGTGGAATGATTTTCCAGCTTTGCTGAGACCCTTGGACGCCTAAATGGGGCTCAGAAATTCAGAATGGTACTCTGAAATCAATTGCACGATTCATCGGGTACATTTCATAACCTTCGAAAATTCCATTCCATTGTGCGAATACTGGATACACTTGAGTGGCTTGCCTCTGACCCTCAAATCAAAACCCCACCAAACACTGTGTTATTATTGAGCTCATCCTCATTATCCGTCACCTAGCCTTGGTGTTATGCTCTAACTCTGGAAAAGGTTTGCGGACGATTTACGTGGCGGTCTCTGAAACTAAGCGACTATGACAGCCAACATTGTGCGCAACTCTCCGGTCAGGAGCGCAAACAAACATGGCCGATTTTGAGTGAATTTTCAGGATTCAAAGCAGTTGACCATAAATCCGATTAGCGCCATTCCTTCGGTCCTGTAGTTTTTTTAACGGCGTCAACATTTCTTTGAGCGTCACTTGTTTTCTGGACAGATGTAAGCGGTGATCGAATCAGAGGAGAGTGATAAAACGGCGTTTACATTTAAGGTACACAATATCAGTTTAGATGGGTACCGTTTGGCTTACTAGTGACATCGCTTGCTTTCCGGGGCCCGGTGTTTCGTTTGAGCAAGGGGTACGGGGACGATGTAGCTGTGCTAGATGACAGTCAACCGGAACATCCAACGCACGAAAAAGCTCGTTTTGCAACGCGCTCTGAAGTATGGCATAGAGAGCCAAGAAGAGAAGAAATTAGCTGTTGGAAATTGGGTGAAACTGCTTGATAGTAAAATTGGTGGGGGATTGGTCGGAAGGCAAGAAACGACCTGAAAACATCGTAATGAAAATCAACCCTTAAAGCAGTCTACGGCGTGAACAGTACAATAAAGTAGGTTTGTCGGTGGTTCCAGCCCAGTCACTGCTTCGCTGTATGAATTATTCCATCAGAATACAATACAGTGGGGCGAACAACTCGGGAAGATGTGAGTAATAGATAATTGACTCTTCCTTGGGCTGCTCGAGGTCGCAAAGGACACTAGTGGGTGAAAATTGGGTGCCTTTAGGTACCCAAGGATCACTAAAAGCAGCAGTCCTGTCCTGATTACCGTGAAGTTAGTCTATCTGGGCGTCAAAAAACGATTTTGGGCAACCATGATTGACTCTGGAACGAAACCTCAAGCTGAGAGAAACTGCAAACAAAAACATGGGAATTTCGCGCTGTGGGCACACCGGCTGCTAAAATGTAACTTCACTGTTCGGTACGCTTTGAGGAGTGAGAACTATCTGGTCACTTGGCACACAAAACAGGGGCTAGAGATGAACCATGGAAGGTCATGAACGGTGCCAACATCCTCGTTGTCAAACTTGGCTCCGGGAGTTTCGTAGAACTACTGTGATAGGAACCTATAATAAGGAACGTCGCAGCCACCATGTTTAACAGGTTGGGTATTTTTGATCCAGAGAGAATGACGAAGACCTGGAGAAATTCCTGAATTTCTCTCATAGGTTTGGTCATATCATCCTGGAGGGCCTGTTTTATCTCGTGAGCTGGGAAGACTAATGAATGTTGATCGCTACGATGTGGCAAACAAAGGATGCTCCAAAGCTTATGACTTCCTTCGGCAGTAGACCTACTGGTTAGACACAAGAAATGAGATAACGAGGTATGTTGGAATCCGCAAGCGAGGCAAGCCATGGGAGGAGGTACTGCAGGAACAGCACCAGCTTCAACCTGTCCCAGATGGCTGAAGGGAGCGAGATGGCTCGGGTGGTTAGAGCGCGAATTTACTGACCGGATGGTCCGTGGTTCGAACCCGACCTCTGCATCTCGACTTCCCCTGTCTAGTCATGGGCCATCTGGCAGTATCCCAGCCCCCGTGCTTCATTCGGTTAGCATTGCAGCCAGGCATCGGGAAGTGTCACATGTTGTTTATGTCCTAGAATTGAAATGTTGTTCACCGTTGTTCTTGAGCCATTTTAGTGAAAACTACTGACAACAGGTACGCAAAGAAAATTGCCGAACATTTTTGCGGTGGGTGGACGTGGTGGCCACGCCGAACTAACGAGCGAATACGGTCAGAAGAGTAGTATGCATCACCTTTTGACAAATCACAAAAAACAAACTCTTTTCAACAGATCAAGAGCCATACTCTGAGTGTGAAAAATTAAGAGGTCACCATAAAGCTACTTTGGACGGTCAATCTTCAAAACGGCCACGAGGACGTACTGAATACACCAGCTGCCGCAGCTGATATGACCAAGCAAACCACCAATATGCATCCGAAACTCTGAAGGGGTCTGCTGCGTCTCACTTTACCAATTGGGCGAACCGGTGGTATCCGTACAAGTAGTCTTAGTGGTTAAAACTTTTTCAAAGTTGATTTGAACTTAATAAAGATTTTAAACGCGTTTATTTGAAATCAAGTGTTCAAACTACGCCTTAATGGAGATGAAAAACCTAAATGTGACGAATAGTTTGAAACTTCGTGCAGTTTTTCTTTCGTTTCTATCAGCAAGGTCAGATTCTTGAAAGCAACCACATAATTCAGCAGTTTACCAAGAACCACAAGTCTACTGGACGCGGACCAGACAACCTTGAATCGAAGTGCGACAGAGCGTTGAATCAAGATCAGCTGACCCATCAAAACATAAAGCGCGGGATAACAATATAGCAAAGCCAGACGGCGCGGGGCATTGATGAATCATGGTCAAACGTTGACCTCCAATAAAGTAACTTGATGCCGCTGTACTTTCGCTCCCGCGCTTGCATTCATGCACGCTTGTTTACAATAAAGCTGATGTGTTCCTTGTTGGTAAAGCTTTACCCAGCACTAAGCAATGCAACATACTGGCACCCAAAACCCGCTGACTTTTCCTCCTTGTCTGAATATATAAAATACAAATACTCACAAAACGTGCAGAATCAGCTCATCCTTTGACTTGCAATAAAGTTTTTGAGGGTCGCTGATTAACAAAAAGCTCTTGATATTTTATACTCAGATGCACATACACACTGTCTTCAGCGAAATTTGATCAGATGACCATTGATTTCTTCGTCGAGTTTGACCATTGGCTTTCAAGCGTTTCGTCCTCAGTCGAGGAGACATCGTCGCTGAGCGGTTTAGTGGGTAACTTATTCTTACCTAGCAACGCTTGTATAGTTTTGAAACATACCTGATATCCTCCCACGTGACTGATCGATTGTTGTATACTCTCCGCGTAATAGCACTCACTGGCTTGCCTATGAGTGGCACCAAGTTGTGGTACATATATCCCGTGTTCCAGTGGTTGGCTGGATGTTTAATTTGGGTTCTTTGACTCAAAGTTGCCTGGATTTGTGTTGCGTTGTAGACATTCTTGCTTGAACCTGGTTCGTTACGGTGACAATTTCTA
This sequence comes from Opisthorchis viverrini, assembly GCF_000715545.1. Taxonomy (NCBI): domain Eukaryota; kingdom Metazoa; phylum Platyhelminthes; class Trematoda; order Opisthorchiida; family Opisthorchiidae; genus Opisthorchis; species Opisthorchis viverrini. Next base: position 475,904 of record NW_008751793.1, read on the forward strand.
TTTTTATAGTTTTCCCCTTGACTTGATTTGTCCGTTCTTAGCTTGTATCCTAGTCTCGCCCTCTTCTGTTTTACTGGCTGACTGTAGTCCGCACCAATCAATGTCATTTTTCTTGACTTGGCCGACTTGCTTGCTCTTGGATAATCAGTTTGATACTTCCTTTTGTTAAGTAGTCATATTCAGTTTCTCATTTTGACGCTAGCCACGGAAAGTGGATTGATCCAGTTTTCTGTTTGCCCCTTCTATTCCAGACCCATTTATCCCGGTTCATTCTGTAGCGCCGAAGTTCTTCTGCTCGCAGTGGATAGACTGAGTCAATTTCAGTATGTTTGTAGCTGGGTTTTCCTGGGAAGCTCCTCTTAATTTTCTCACACTGTCTTCCAAGAATCGTCAGTTAATGACAGGCAGCACCGAAAACAAAATTTGATGACGCCCTTTGATGGCTACATGAGGAGTGGATTTCAACCTGATGATTTTTTTCATGAAGCCACTATGAGATATATTGCTGATAATATCATTATTTTATTACTATTATTATTACTGTTATTTTAATTTGCGACGAAAACTTGTCTAAGGCTATAGTCCTATGCTGTAATTCATCTCACCAAATGAAAACGGCATTATTCGACATCATAAATGGCTTTCCTTAGACAACACTTAGATATTTGGTTCCAACTTCTACGACGTGTTCGCTAAATTGCGAAAATAACCCCATCAGAAATCCGGGGTGATAGACTACTGCACACGACCATGAATTCGGCGACTTTAAAATTATTTAGTTGGGTTGGGTCTCCCTTTCTTAGACCTTAATTGATAAATAGGTTCACATGACGCAACTCACTGTCGCTACAAAATACCCGTGCAACACAAAGTGCTTCGCCTCGGAAATTATGAGCAATCATAGACGGATCTATTAAACTCCGCTGGTACGGAACAGCAATACTGCAGCCCTATTGTGAGAATTAAGTTTCGCACGTATATCGATATAACCAGACGAACTAGAAATCCAGAATTCAAATCTGCGCAAGAAGTAGCACGTATGTATTCCAAATGGCGTATATATAGCATATGGAATATTAAAACAAGCGATGTAAAGGCATTACAAAAACGAGGCCTCGTGATACTTCGAGGCTGAGTAGCAGATAACACGATCATCCTTCATCCTAGGAGTTCTGAGTTCGATCACAAGCTGGTCCGTTTTCTCTTCAGAGCAAATTACCCCGAAGGTGGACAGGCAACTAAAGCTTGATATCATTGCTGGAGAATGAATGGACCTCAAGCAGGGGTGAAATCCGGGGGACGGAAAACAAGCAAACGAGCTGGCGTTATGGTCAATGAGTGTGAAAAATGGGTACTCGGAAAATGAAGGAAAAACTAACCAATTATCGCCGGTGATTCACAGGAGGAATCAACATCTCGTTCTGCATAATACTTCCAATTGTAATGAACCGCACTACTCTGTATCTTCAGATATATATGTATTAAAATGCCAACAATACCACCAGTTTTAAATCAGACCGTAGAGGGGGTTGGCTTCCCAATCTTGTATACACTCTGTAACGGGCGAACATCATCTTCAAGTGACGCGCAACATCAGAACCCCTGGGAAGGCAAAACAA
>NW_008751793.1:481628-501652 GCF_000715545.1 Opisthorchis viverrini
TCCTTTTCATCCATATAGGGAGTTACGTATTTGCACTTGGACATGTTTAGGGCGCATTCCATCCATCAGTTCATTTACATGTATTTGAAAGCGCTCTTTAAGGGACTAAGCTTTCGCCATCTTGCCATCCATAGATCAAAAGCAATAACCACTTAATCGGTCAGTGATATCGTTCGGCCATGCAAGTGAGAGGATAATACGTTAGTGAACCCATTCGCAAGTCCAGTTGTTCTAGCATGCTGTGCATAGGGTGAACCGTAAAGCCTGCTTCCCACAAAACCGCACGTCAACTGAAAAGCCTCTGTATAATCGAATGTCCTTTGTTTATGTACACGTAAGCACCAGTGGACTCGGTCGATTACTCCTGATAGTTTTAATGGTCCATACAACACCCTTACTTCACCTCCAGTTAATCCGTTAGGCAGTCCTGTATGGGCAGTAGGATGAATAGGCAGGCGATGTACCATCGACCTGGGCATAGCATCAAACGGGGTTCACTAGCTCCTTATCTCTTGGATTTTTCTCATTACATGAAGCGCCAGTTCCGCCAAGTCTATTTCATGGTTTCTGCTTCTTTGCTACGGTAACCACCCTTGAGGATAGGGCCGCCGGACACGTTGCCCTAAATCTTTGAATGAGTTTTACATTCCAGTTTGAAGTACCGAGCTTGGGGTTCCGCGACATCTGGCAGAAGCTTTAAAAACCGCTCAGGTGTCTTTGTAGGGATCATTTGGGTCACTCAACCAACAGTACTGCATAAGATTTGTGTCACTTCGCGGCTCCGGGAAGGCACTTTCAGCCCAAGCTAAGTCTTCACACCGTTTCTGGGTTTGTAGTAACTTTACCAAACTAGCAGTCACCTGTTCTTTAGCCTTGAGCAGTTANACTAGCAGTTACCTGTTCTTTAGCCTTGAGCAGTTACTTGCGACGCCAGTGGTTTGTTTCTCAGTATATATCGAAGCTGACGTGACCGGGACCTCAAAGTAATCAGCCCACATATTAGTCTCTTGTCTAATGGGTTTTGTTCGCTGCGCCTCTTTTGAGCCGTTTCTTTAAGGTTCCTGCCAAACTCGCCCTCGTACACTTTTACCCCACTTCTGTCAAGGTCACTGTCTAACACGGGCTTTGCGCGTTGGACAAAATGGCGCTGATGTTAAGTCGACCGAATTTGTGAAACCTTTGGTTTTTCCTCTGGGATTACGTGTTTATTTCTGCTTAAGAGGGTGTCTTGAAAATGACCTTCAACGTGTAACACGCCGTGTGATCAAATGGTGTGATAGATAAATTTTGCTTTCCTTCATTAAAATCTGACAGGCCTGCTCGTACGCTGGTAGCCTGCAAAAGCATACCTTAAGCTCCTTATATAGACCACATGTTTTCCACCCGGCCACTCTTGCCCCCACCAGCACCCGCTCAATTTTCTCAGTGAAAACGTTCCAGTATCATCATTATTTATGCTTCTTTGTGTGCACAAGGTAGTTACCTGATGAGAAGTTATAATCTCAAAGTATGTGAGCAATCGACTTCTGTCCCAATCATCCGCATTCCTTTGGCAATAACTGCCATGGAACCTCCACCAGCCCACCCAGAAGTTCTACGCCCAGCGATTCCAAATCCTTCATACACACGCGCGGGTGCAACATCCAGCCGCGGTTGCTTCGCATTCGCCCTACACTGACGACATTAGCCCACAGCATTGCAATTCAAAAACTAGGGCTGGTTTGAATTGGNAATGCCAGTTCATATACAGGCACCTGACGAAAAAGTGGGGCGGGGGTTACATATGGAGACAGAATAAACGTGAAGGTTTCCAGTGTTGACGTAATGGAGGACTACTACTACTACTAATACTTCTTTCGATTTCCCCGGCTTGGTTTCCAAAATCTATCAACCGTTGGTGACCTAATTACTTCCACTTTAGAAGAACTCCTTCCATCATTTAGGCAACATAGCCTGGCACTTCACTGGGCATATTACCGTTTTGTTTGAACTTCTCTTCTATTTGTGTTGCTTTTTTGTATGATGAAGACTGTATGTATGGAAGAGTGGAGAGAATCCATATTTCCTCAGATGAAGCCGTAGACCACTAACAGTTCACCAGAAGCAAAAGGGGAGAATAAACTGGAAACGCAGATTAACCAGCACTGGACCAGGCCACCCCGTCGTCGACCTCAGACCAAGCACAATTGCCTCCCTCTTGCTCCTCGTTGGCAAGCTTCCACAGGCTTCCCTGCAAGCCATGTGTATAGTATCTTGAGCCACCACAATGACATGTCATGCGATTAATAACACGTGAACTGAAGGCATCTAGAGGAATCTGTTAACGGGCCTGTATAACAGGCGCCCTTGATCTTTTCGCAGTAAAATGGTTTTGGTTTTAGGAAGAGATGAACTAGTACTGCCGGAAGTAGGAAGTCACAGGGAGGGTTACTGAGTATTAAACGAATGAAAGTGATCAGTCCTCGAAGCACCAGTTTGAAGCTGATAATGGTTCAAAGAATTATGGTTTAATGAATGTTTTTTGATGAGCTATCTTACGTGTGCTCCCTGTTCCATGGCACTTACATATTCTCGGATAGCACAAAACCCGAAGAAGCATTTTGGGAAAAGTTCTCTTAATATTTTTGAGAGATAAATTTTTCATTGTTTTTTACCAGCGAATTGATTACCAAATATAACTTTTTATCACTGTCAGTTCTCTGGTTTCTCCAACGCCATTTGACATACCTCCCATCATGATCGTGCCAGCGGTGCTGCGCGCGCTCCATGTTAGGCGTAAAGCATCGTGTACCCACATTACATTCTTCCTTTGCTTGTGCCTCCAAGGCTCATGGAAGCATGTGCCCTAGTCTACCGTGGGAAGTTCCTGTGATCACTCCAACGGTTTTTTTAATTATCATCCGTCGCACGTGGTTAAACTGTGCCGCATCCTTTTGCTGATGTTTGGTTCATGCTTGGTTGCACAATGCAGTTTGGGAGCAAACGATGGAATTTACACCGGGCTACCTACCGTTACAGAAAAGTTCCTCCTGGACGGCAGCACCATAACGTGCACCTAATCTGGACATCGGATCATTGACAATTTATTCTGTTGCCGCCGAACTGAGACTTAAAGCTTCCTTTTCATCCATATAGGGAGTTACGTATTTGCACTTGGACATGTTTAGGGCGCATTCCATCCATCAGGTCATTTATATGTATTTGAAAGCGCTCTTTAAGGGACTAAGCTTTCGCCATCTTGCCATCCATAGATCAAAAGCAATAACCACTTATTCGGTCAGTGATATCGTTCGGCCATGCAAGTGAGAGGATAATACGTTAGTGAACCCATTCGCAATTCCAGTTGTTCCAGCATGCTGTCCATAGGGTGAACCGTAAAGCCTGCTTCCCACAAAACCGCACGTCAACTCAAAAGCCTCTGTATAATCGAATGCCCTTTGTTTATGTACACGTAAGCACCAGTGGACTCGGTCGATTACCCCTGATAGTTTTACTAGTCCATACAACACCCTTACTTCACCTCCAGTTAATCCGTTAGGCAGTCCTGTATGGGCAGTAGGATGAATAGGCAGGCGATGTACCATCGACCTGGGCATAGCATCAAACGGGGTTCACTAGCTCCTTATCTCTTGGATTTTTCTCATTACATGAAGCGCCAGTTCCGCCAAGTCTATTTCATGGTTTCTGCTTCTTTGCTACGGTAACCACCCTTGAGGATAGGGCCGCCGGACACGTTGCCCTAAATCTTTGAATGAGTTTTTCATTCCAGTTCGAAGTACCGAGCTTGGAGTTCCACGACATCTGGCAGAAGCTTTAAAAACCGCTCAGGTGTCTTTGTAGGGATCATTTGGGTCACTCAACCAACAGTACTGCATAAGATTTGTGTCACTTCGCGGCTCCGGGAAGGCACTTTCAGCCCAAGCTAAGTCTTCACACCGTTTCTGGGTTTGTAATAACTTTACCAAACTAGCAGTCACCTGTTCTTTAGCCTTGAGCAGTTACTTGCGACGCCAGTGGTTTGTTTCTCAGTATATATCGAAGCTGACGTGACCGGGACCTCAAAGTAATCAGCCCACATATTATTCTCTTGTCTAATGGGTTTTGTTCGCTGAACCTCTTGAGCCGTTTCTTTAAGGTTCCTGCCAAACTCGCCCTCGTACACTTTAACCTTACTTCTGTCAAGATCACTGTCTAACACCGGCTTTGCGCGTTGGACAAAATGGCGCTGATGTTAAATCGACCGAATTTGTGAAACCTTTGGTTTTTCCTCTGGGATTACGTGTTTATTTCTGCTTAAGAGGGTGTCTTGAAAATGACCTTCAACGTGTAACACGCCGTGTGATCAAATGGTGTGATAGATAAATTTTGCTTTCCTTCATTAAAATCTGACAGGCCTGCTCGTACGCCGATGGCCTGCAAAAGCATACCTTAAGCTCCTTATATAGACCACAAGTTTTCCACCCGGCCACTCTTGCCCCCACCAGCACCCGCTCAATTTTCTCAGTGAAAACGTTCCAATGTCATCATTAATTATGCTTCATTGTGTGCACAAGGTAGTTACCTGATGAGAAGTTATAATCTCAAAGTATGTGAGCAATCGACTTCTGTCCAAATCGTCCGCATTCCATTGGCAATAACTGCCATGGAACTCCCACCAGCTCACCCAGAAGTTCTACGCCCAGCGAATCCAAATCCTTCATGCACACGCGCGGGTGCAACATCCAGCCACGGTTGCTTCGCATTCACCCTACGCTGACGACATTAGCCCACAGCATTGCGATTCAAAAACTAGGGCTGGTTTGAATTGGCACGATTTTGTTCTTGAAACATGTAGTTTGCCCTCATTTTCAGTTTGCGATGATTGCCGAATTACCTGCTACAGGGATCAAACATGGAATTTAAGCAATTGACCTCAAGCTGCGTAAATAAGGGTCGTGGACCTAAAGTTTGCTTGCTTTGGAAAGGCCGAAATGGATGTTATCCAGGAAAAGGCACATACATCAATACCATTTTATGCGCAGATAAGATAAGATGAGAAGCCGCTTTGGTTGAAGTCCGTTGAAGTTGGCTGCAATTTGTTGTTCTAGCTTTAAAACAGTCCTTGGCCCAGATAGCACTGGCTCTCATTAGTTATTGACATTTAACTATTCAAGAAATTGCAAACTCTTGGCATAAAACATACTTCGAAACAGACTCCTTGCAAAAGCTGTACGCAAACTACCAGGAAAAGGCCACCGGGCTTCATTAAGTCTGCCATACACGGTACTCGTATGTAAACTCAGGGCACATATGCTGTTGTGTATATCGCTTTTAGACCCCTGAAACCCTCACCATTTACTTGCACTGAGACCATTGTGTGATTTCCAATGTTAAGGGCTCGTAATAAGCCGGTATTTAGCACTGCTTACCTGTCTAGTCCTTCCTGAACGGCGATCGAGCTTTTTCGAGCTTCCCCCTTATCCTAGCTCCTCTGTGGAGAAGCGTGTTGCCGGCCACAACTCGATCTCCTGCTCAGGTGGAAGGCTAGAATGTTGGCCGTATATAAACGATAGTTGGCTGTATAAGAGAACGATGCACTAGAGACACGATTGGCAGTCTCACTTCCCAGTCACATCCTCTGGCCGCCAGCGACTGCTTGATCATTCGGTTATTGCGTTTAGTTATACCATTTGTTGACAAATGGCTTGGTGCGTCCTTGGCCATCTGACGCCAGCTTTCACTAACAACCCCTAAAATATTCATCCTCAACATAAGGCCCCTGAACGGTTGTGCTCATTTTTGGCACCCATGGTCTGAGTTCTAATGGTCCGATATTTTTCCAGGTGCCCCGGGAAATGAATTGCAAACTCTTGGCATAAAACATACTTCGAAACAGACTCCTTGCAAAAGCTGTACGCAAACTACCAGGAAAAGGCCACCTTCATTCATTAAGTCTGCCATACACGGTACTCGTTTGTAAACTCAAGGCACATATGCTGTTGTGCATATTGCTTTTAGACCCTTGACACCCTTATCATTTACTTGCATTGAGACCATTGCGTGATTTCCAATGTCACGGGCTCGTAATAAGCCGGCATTTAGCGCTGCTTACCTGTCCAGTCCTTCCTGAACGGCGATCGAGCTTTCCCGAGCTTCCCTCTTCCCCTAGCTCCTCTGTGGAGAAGCGTGTTGCCAGCCACAACTCGATCTCCTGCTCAGGTGGAAGGCTAGAATGTTGGCCGTAAATAAACGATATTCGGCTGTATAAGAGAACGATGCACTAGAGACACTATTGGCAGTCTCACTTCCCAGTCACTTCCTCTGGCCGCCAGCGACTGCTTGATCATTCGGTTATTGCGTTTAGTTGGACCATTTGTTGTCAAATGGCTTGGTGCGTCCTTGGCCACCTGACGCCCAGCTTCCACTAACAACCCCTAAAATATTCATCCTCAACATAAGGCCCCTGAACAGTTGTGCTCGTTTTTGGCACCCATGGTCTGAGTTCTAGTGGTCCGATATTTCTCCAGGTGCCCCGGGAAATATTCTGAAAATCGGAAGCCGTTCGAGCTGCAATCGAATTGTTCTGCGGTTTGCTCTGGTTGTAGCGCACTTCCAAATAGCATTGATCTAGTTATCAACTGTTGCAAGTATTGTGTTAATAAAGGTTCTGACTGGCTCCGACTGTTTCGTGACCTCCAGGTTTACCGGCGTCTTTGCTGGTTTTCCATGTGTAGCACTGGCTTTCCTTTTGCCCACACCCATTACGCACTTAATAGTTGTGCTGTTTATGGAAAGGCCCTTACAAAAAATTCAATTCACCGCATTGCCAGCATTCAGAATGAGGCTTTTCTCCGTTCGAATTTTCCACCACGTGCAAATTCATTGGTGTCGTCTCGGCAATGCTAAAAGCAGGGTTGGATAATGTCCTCTCCGAAATGGCCATGTTGCGTTTAGGATTCAAAAGGCTTTGAAAATATCTTCGTACCATCTGAACCACGAATTGAAAAATAGGCTGGCATCAGAGTCATAATGGAACTCCGTTATACTGTTGTCCTTCGAGTCGACTGAACTATCTGGAACGAGATTCGGTGGCTGAATTTTAAGTCGGTGCATCCAAGTTTCCGCCAAACGTAATTTCGCCCCTTCAAACTGATTTTGTTGTTGCTGAATGATTTCCTTCAATACATCGGCAGTTATCGTCATGGTTCAGCGGTTTCGGGCGTTGCCAACCTCCTTTATCTGACTCATGTTCCCATTCAAGTGAGTGGTGCCAGAAAGAAATTACCGACCAGGGTACACAACGGGTTCATTTTAAAGAAGCAAGTGCGAGTGAGTAAAAAGCTACAACGGCTCTACACTTTGTAGAGGGCACTTCCTGGCATTGATCCGGGCTTGTCTGGTAGGCGTTTAGTGAACACCCATCAACATCGATCGTGCTTCAACGAGATGCTGAACGCTGAGAAGCAAGTGCGAGTGAGTGAAAAGCTACAACGGCTCTACACTTTGTAGAGGGCACTTCCTGGCATTGATCCGGGCTTGTCTGGTAGGCGTTTAGTGAACACCCATCAACATCGATCGTGCTTCAACAAGATGCCTGAACGCTGGTGACATTCGGTCGTGTTTCTGTTGCGTGCCTGAACACTCATTAGCATTTGCTGAATTTTTTTAAACAATTAACTTGCCAAGACGCTTGTCGGCTTTGTGGTTGAGAGTTTGATAGAGTTTTGGGGTCATGGTTGTTTCCGAGCGTTCAAGGATTTCAGGACTCCGAAATTCCTGATTGATTTGCACCATATAGTCCATCACATCACTTCTCATCCCGGGTCAATAGGCCTTCCGTTGAAGCAAGTCGTAAGTCTTGGTGCACCCCGTATGTGCCATCTCATGGCATTTGGCGATAAGCTTCAGATTCAAGATGCGAGGTATCACGGGTGGCACAGCATCCGAATCGGTGACGTTCCAGAAAATTAGGTCAGGTTCGTTCGGACTCAGCCTATCGAAGTAATTCTAGAACGATTTCTATTCCTGGGCTCCATATCCATTCTCGATACTCCTCCCATCTAACCCCCCGTAAGACAGAGCCGTGCCGTTGGCGTTGCACCAACCTTCCGGGATCCAGTTCGACGAGGGGGCTATCGGCAAAAAGCTCTCATCTTCAGCCCTCTTAATGACAGCCAATCAGCCAGGTAGTTCTTCCCTGGCACGAGCTGGATCGTGAAGTTTTACTTTTGCAACCGGAGAGCATGGTGTGCGAGATTTCCGCGACGATTTCTTATGGTTGCGATCCACTTTTGGGGTTCGGGATCAATCTCGACACAAAATATTTGTCCAAATAAATATGGCTTCCACCTATCCGGGACCCAGACTATCGCCAAACGTTTCTCCTTTGGTAGTTGAGTGCGTCTGTTTTGCATTAGTCAGCACACCACTGGATTATTCGATACCTATTCCTTCACTTTGAGTCTACGCCGATACTGGGGTCACCAGCGTTCGTTTCACGGTAAACACGGCGGTCCTGATACACTCAAGGGGTTTGTGGTCAGCTTCGACGTGAAATCTTCGCCCGAGCCGATATGGCCTCCACTTATTCAGGTCTCAGACGATCGCTTAACATTCTTTCTCAATGGTCGAGTACTTCTGTCCAGCGTTAGTCAGGACACTGCTAGCACATTCGATAACTGCATTCCTCTGCTTTAGGACTGCGCCGATACCGCGGTCACTAGCGTCCGTTGTAACAGTGAACATCTCTCCGACTCTGGACAGTTTTAGGGTCAGTTGCTCATCCAACACCCGTGCTTGAACACGCTAAAAAGCCTTATGTGCTCCCCCGGTCCATTCAATTTCCGATTTTGCCCAAGCAAGTCGTACGGTGGAGCAGCAATCGTATTGAGATCCTAGACAATCCGGCTGTAGTATGCTTCTCAATGAATGAACCGTCTTAGAGGCCGCCTTGCCAGTTTTTCCGGCGTTGAGCTAACCCCACTGTCCTCCACTTTATGCTCAAGCAGTGTCACCGTATTCCGAGCTGTGTGTCTTGACTCACTGTCCACAAACCCGCCTTTCTGTTGCACTTCAATACAACCTTCAAGTGAACCGCGTAATCTGGTTCCGAATTGCTGCATTCAACAATATTGTCTCTGTACGCGGCAACATTACTAGTCCCTTCGTTGGACAAAGTATCAATCGCCAGGATGTGATTTTGCCCCTAAAAACCAAATGGAAACCTTCTAGATTTACATTCGGTGCCCTCAACAATTAACACCGTTTCCCCCAGGCGTTTGCCTTGATCCATAGTCGACAATATCCCGAACGATAGCCAAAAACCGTAAAATATCGGGAATTTCGGAAGGGGGGATAAAAATCGTTTGAACCGGAGGAACAGATGTGACGCAATTTACGACCAGTTTTTCAAGCACCGAAAATCCGCGCAAACTAGGTGTATTTCGTTCGCCACTTATACAAACACAACCGAGGCGTTTTACGCGCTGTTCCCCTCCATTATGCCATTTTCAACATCTCTTGTTCCCGTGTGGAGCGGCAGCGAATGGATGACTTAAGTACGAAAGCATTCTGACGAGAGGAGAATTTCATATTCAACCCACGGGTAGGAGCCAAATGGATCTTCATCGCTCTTGAACAGTTCGGAATATTCCTAGACCATGGAGTGTACTTACGGCACGCTACAAAACGGGAGATTTCAAACATGTAGCTCACTTATGGCAGTGATTTGGCACCTTTCAAGTCTTACTGCGCGATACTTTGTCCCCAGTTTTTCCGCTTTAGTTCAAACACGGATTCTGCGAGTTTGAAAAAATCTGCTCCAATGATAATCTATCTATGCCTGATTTGATAAGGAACTCGTGCTGCACGCACCCGGTACCTGAGCACGTTCAGTGTATCGACAATTCGCCAATTTTCAATCAGTATCCTATGCTTTCATGACCAGCGTGCACAATTTTCATATAGATTTGTTTGTCTTCCGTCTCAGTGATACCGCTTGCTGTTCTATCATTCAGGTACAGCTTCTTCCTGTCTATCTCGATCATGGCTTGTATGGTGGTCTACTTCACTGTCCTAATGGAAACTCACCAGGAAAAAGAGGAGTAATCCAGTTTTAATATGTACAAGTAGTCGGGTACGAAGGCACTGATTCTTCTAATGACTAAGCATGCAACACTTGAAGCTTCGGCTCATTCGAACATGCCACCGCAATTCCGTCTTGGTGGCTGCAAGCTGTTTGGCGAGTTGGTCGACCTTGTTCTTCGAGTCCTCTACTGTTGAATCATCCCGGTTCTCCTGCGACTCCGATATGGCCTGTGGCGCCTGAGCCAATTCCTGTGTCAGATGCACCAAGTGATTCACACTGAACTCCCCACTTGCTCTCGCCAACTGCAGCTAGGTACGAGGTGAACGCTGCGCCCCTTCAACGAACTGGTTGGATGACAACTGCTGACGTGGCACTCCGTTCAGTCTTGGCAACGCCCGATCCAGCGTTTGCCGCATGATTGCAAAGAACACCATCGGGTCACATCCAGATCCCATCCTGGCTGTCTTGAACCGTCTGGTGACCACCTGGCGGTCAGCCAGCTGGTTGGACTCCACTGCATGAACCTCGTTTGCGGCTGCACAGTCCACCGAATGAGGGCCCCTTCTGGTCGCATCTGAGGGAGTCTTTGCCCTGCCTATGAGGAAGGTTTCATTTCCTTCAAATTACTGTGGCCCTCCTTCAGTCCAGGCGTCGCAGCGACCCCTTCAAAGTCCTTCATGAATGTCCTCGTTTGCGGCTGCACAGTCCACCGAATGAGGGCCTTTTCTGGTCGCATCTGAGGCAGTCTTTGTCCTGCCTCTGAGGAAGGTTTCAGTTCCTTCAAATTACTGTGGCCTTTCTTCAGTCCAGGCGTCGCCGCGACCCCTTCAAAGTCCTTCATGAACGTTCTCAAAAGGTTGTGGTCACAGGATTTCTATTCGTATCCTGGCCGCTGCACCGGATAAAAAGTAGAAACTCCTTTCACCACAGGGTTTTTTATAAGAAAACTCCGAATAAACAGTTACAAACTATCCGACGGGAAAGTAAACCTCTCAAATGAACCATGTATTTTAAAAACTGAATATCTATCATCATCTTGAACGCGTTTTCTTGAAATTACCTGGATATTCCGAGATTATCACGCAATCGTAAGCGAATACTGCAAAGCGTTTTCACTAATTCCGTAACAAACCCCACCTTCAAATAGACGCGAATCGGAGTCACGAAAAACAGACCACCAGCATGTCCATGCAGTGGTATACACCGGTACAGCATAACCTCCCATAAAAAATTTTCACCTCATTATCTCCTGTCATAAGCCCTTAGTAGTAATCCTACTTACCAAAATGCCCCGGGCCAGTAATGAGTATCGAACTTTTCACAATTTCCAAATAACACCTGCAACTAAGCTTCCCACCGATTGAGTGTTTTTGAGGTTATCTCTCGAGTAACGTAAACAGAGCACCACATTAACAAACCCCTCAGCGCAAATTTCTAGGCCATTTTTTTCGTTAGCACTGTACCCCAAACAGTCACTCGCTAACTTGTTTTAATTCCGATAAAGGTTTTCATCCATTCCGGTAGCACAGCTAGTCACCCAAACAGTAACTATGATAGCTGCTTCTTTCCACTTACTTTCAAACTCAAACCGCATATTCCATATATCCAAATCAGATCAGACACACGTCGCTTGCCGACATTTTTGCTCATCCTCAAAACACGAGAAGCACTTTTGCACTGACAGCCGATGGCCTTTCATTTAGTGTCCTGAGACCTGCTGGCCAAGATGACGCCTCTCACGTCTTATATCTTCTTACCCACTCAGTCAACTCTGAAATCACCCAGTCGCCATGACAACACTTTGTATTCTGTTCATACCTTAAATCCGGGTCAAAAGAACCTAATTTCAACAAAAGGGGGATTCAACATACTCCTTTTTTGAGGGGGGAGGTTGAACATCTGCTCAAAGGCCTGCTAACGAGGTTTCCTCAGCTTAAAATGTCACGGGTGACAGGCGGTACGGGCTCCTTCCTCAACGGTCCGTCAGTGGCTTTCAGCTTCACTTTTTTAAGACCACTACAGGAGCCTACGATGCCGGGCGTTCCATTGTAACAATCTATTTGAATATTCAAAATGCTTTTGACCGGGTCCCCGTTGCGCCCTTACAAGACCCGAATACCGTTAGAATAAATGGGTCCTAATTTCACTGGTTCTCCCCTTGGCTACCTTATGGTACAAGAGTAATCGTTTAGCAATGAACAGTCATTTCCACTATTGAGCACTAGTGGAGTCGTTTAAAGGAAGATGCTGTACGACGGTTATAGAACTGTGCCCCACACCAGGTTTCACCTATTAGCGTACGGTATAAAAAATGTCTGAAAATTCTTCCCCTTCAAAAACTCCTGACTTCCACCAAATGCAACAAGACTTAGTCCTGTAGAGCATAGTTTTCTCAATGTATTCCTAACACCGTGAACCGGAGTTCGGATAGCTCCTTGAAAACCTGATGCGTTTGGCCATACCAGAAAGCCGATTAACGTGTGAACCAGCTGATCTGTTAACCACGGCTGCGTACAGGCCTGTGATGTGCAGCCGAAAACGGGCTGCTAATGAACCTCACGCAGAAGTTTCTAGGTGGGCAGAAAGATGGCATAAATCATTGAACTTATCCGTCAAGGACAATGAAAGAAAAATCGATCAAGTCTGTCTCCACGGGAACTGCGATTCTGTTGACAGCTTTTCGGTTCATTAGCGTTCGGAGCTCGTTCTCCTAATATTTAGACTAGTTTGCTGGTAAAACACCTTCAGCCCGAGTTTACCTTGTGCCAAGTCTCAGCTATCTCACTACCACTGCTCCCTCAAACCTGATGCTTTCAAAATTAAACGTGATCCCAAAGATCAAGGATCTTGTTCACGAGAACTTTTGTATCTTTAGCTCCTTCCATCATGTCAGCCAATTACACGCTCTTCTTTATATTATTACGCTTCTCTCATCTTCGAGTTTAAAATGTTGCGGTTTCTATGTTATGCATGCGACCAACCGTGGAACTCTGTTCTCCTTTCTCCTTCCCAAAGCGATGCCGCATCCAGGGATGTGCAGCAAATCTCTGACCAAGCACATGTCGTCTGGATGATGCTAGCGAGGGACAACAATCTCAGTCGTATGCCACAAAAGAAGTCATCATCACCTCTTGCCTCGAACTGGCATCCTAAATCACCGATAATCTCACTTCAATGTAAGAGCCCGTGTTAAACTTCCTCTTCCATGAAGACGCAAAAATGTTATCAGAAACGGGGGTCCCAGAAATTTTGCTCTGAGCCCCGGTATTATGTTTCAAGTCAGCGTTATAACGCAGTTAAAAATGCAGCCCTCTCTTTCCAAGATCTCCTCCATCACAATGATTCGAAGGATGCTTTTCTTATTCCCGGAAGGCTTGGACATTGTGCCTACGCCCAATAAGTGAGCTGTTAAACGCCTTCCAGAAACTTTTTCATCGGTTCTCTTAAATTACACAGACACCAGAAAAAAGGCAAACTTTTTATCCTGATCAAAATGTATGCACACACTCCTCTTTGATTCTAAAATTAGAACGCGACCACACCCATGAAGCTCAGCCGAGGGATGGAATCAAAACTTTCGCATAATAAACTGATAAAGTCGGCGGGGTCCGAAGGTGGTATAGCGGATGTCTTAACTGGTTAGACACACTACAAGTCATTTAGTTGCAAAGCGCTGAGCTTCAAATGACAGTACTCTGCATCTCAAAAATCATTCAAAGGTGGTCAAAATGCTCATCTACCTCTCAGATGCAAGCGCCCAACATTACAGAATCTCGTGGTCTTGGTCCTGTAACACCAGGCCTTGGAGGTGATTAGAAGTTGGTTATTCTGACTTCCCGGGCTAATCCGAACTAAACAGCCGGCGCTCCGCATTCACTGATTCATGGATCAATACACAAGATTCAGGCTTACACCCAAGTTTCCCGGGTTGGTTTTGTTCTTGTCTATCAGTGCTGTTGTACACCTGGGATCAATACACAAGATTCAGGCTTACACCCAAGTTTCCCGGGTTGGTTTTGTTCTTGTCTATCAGTGGCTGTTGTACACCTGAAAGGAACAAGTGAAAAAAGGGTGAAGCATTGTTAATTAAGTTTTCAGAGTGGGGCAGTATGACAGTACGAAAACCAGCATAACAAAGTGTCTAACAGTGCTTTGAAATGGGTGCTGGAAGGAGCGTGGACAGGAAAGCGTGGAGCGAGGAAAGTTATCCCATGCAGCAATTACCCGAAAGGCGAAACATTTTTCCTAATGAAATTGTGCACTCTAACCTGAAAAGCTCGTTACCATGTACCCGCGTTTTCCGGGTCGACGGTGAAATATCTTTTGCCCTGGTTGAACAGGGCATACGTGAGAATAGGGCCTCTTTGGAGGCGATGCACTGTGACACGCGTTTCATCGTCCACGGAGTGGAGGCTGGCGACCGTTGCAGCACGCTGGACACGACCAATGGGAGTTACGTCTTTCGTGCGCCTGAGCAGACTACTTAGTTGGTGTATTCAAGAAGCCATCTGATGTAGGCCCCATCGGCAACTGGAAGACAGTGTGAGTTACACGGGTGAAAGTGCGCCGAATCATTCGCAGAACGGTGAATACCATTTGGGGTGATTTTTATGGCACAATGAAAAGGATATGTTTAAAGAAAGCCAGACGCCCAAATATTTTGGCATCCATCTTCATGATGCCTTCTTGCCCATTCTCACCATGTACGATAAAGGTGTTCGCTGGGTCTCTTCTAAATGACATACGGACGCACTATTCGTCATTCATAGAAAGCTACCAGTTTCAGGAACAATTTTTGCGGCGTCTACATCCGTTTGGGGGGCACTAGCAATGGATCACCAGGATTTCATGTCGTCCGCATAAAGTCGAAATGAACTTGAGGGAACGTCTGGAGGATCATTGACGTATATCAGAAACAGCAGTGGTCCCAAAACGGAGCCTTGGGAAACTCCAGCCGAGGCCGGCGCTGGAGAAGAGCAGGCCGATCCTACTTTTAGTGTGGACGATCTATCGGATAAGGGCGCCCCAGCTTAACGTAGAGCGTCATCGTGAATCCTGTAGGATTCGGTTTTTTAGGACATGTGGTACTTGATCGAATGCTGTTGAGAATTCGGGAAACGCAGCATCCGATATGAGTCCATCGTCCTTGGTCTGGGTTAAGCTGTCCATAACTACAAGCATATTCGTCACGTAAAAATATTTTAGAGAAATACGTGTCGAACTGAATATATCAAGATGTTGTAAGCAAGATGATCTAGGATGGCTCAGTTCAGAATGCGTTCCATTACCTTGTACGGCATGCTAGTGAGGCTATTAGGCGCGCAGCCGTTTAACGATAGTCATTCACGAGTTTTGCCGACTGACATGACAATCGCTTCCTTCCAGGCGGAGGGGAGATTGCCTTCGTCAGGCCACTGACGCATCACCGGGTTGAAATGTTGTGGCAGTGTGAACGACATTTCCTTGAGGACCCTTGGATGGACCTCTTCTGGCCCCGATGTGCATAATGGTTTGATATTGTACAGGAATTGGTGAATGTCCTCCTCCATGAGGACCAAGTCGGTTAGAGGTCCTTCGTACTTGACAAGATTGGACGCGACGGAAACGCTGGGGCTGAATATAAAATTGCATGGTGTTTCTTGTGGATCTCGGACACCACTCCCGGGTCACCCCTCATTTCTCCGTTCCCGTACCTTAGCATGACATGTGTTCAGCTTGCATGTTTATTCAGTACCGCTGCCTTCATCTGCTATTTTTACCCGTCTGCTTGATGCGGCGTTGTAACGGCCATTTGGTTGTCAGTTGGGCCAAATTCGCCCAATTCGTCTAGCGCTTCTGTGCCCGCCAGATCAGGCGACTAATTTATTTTGCAAACACGTGACAAAACCCTGCCACGCTTATAACCTAGGCCGATGACAGTTCGCGTCTTTTATGCGTCGGAACGATTCTAGGTAGTATACACACCTCAAACCTTTCTATAGATAGGGAGACACGACACAGTCAACGCGCATACTAGCGCGCACAGGGGACCGAGAATCGACCAAACTTTTCAAATCCTCGGACAATTGCGGAACACTTGTAGCACCTGCGCTGCGGAGGAAACACGTTCCCTGTTTGGACATTCACCGAGGGTCACTCATCAACTACAAGTTCCGCACTGAATTGCTCTGTAAACACTGTCAACAACTGTAAAAGCTGTAACCGGTGCGTATACATTCTGAGTCATATTTTGGCCATCATAACTCAAGTACTAATAACGTACAACAGCTCGACTTGAGATTTCGCTGCTGCTATGTCGCTAGCCGTCGGCGCAAATGAGCAACAATTCTCCCTTTTCAATTATTCGGCGGTTTTTAAACGACCGCGAAGGTGGAGAGCGATATAACAAAAGTTCTGGAAAAAATGCTGTGGTGCTTAGCCAATGAATTTCAGCCCTGATGACAGAGATAAGGGTTGAAGATTAGCAGGGCGCTCAAAATGATGACCTGGGTACACTTCAGAAAATTTTAACGATAGTAAGGCTAAGTATATGTGTGCAAACAATTGTATTCAAAGACATTTTCTCTATCGGAACCTTATTGTTTGGGAGAAGACAGTATTTTCGCGACATAAAACTTCAGGAGCAAAATAAAGAACGTATAGTATCGAAATATGGTCCGCTTTGATCATTCCATCTGGCCGTTTAACAGGCACACTATTCAGCAGGGAAAACGTTACTCATTCGCACTTCTCATCCTCTGGGATGAAATACGTTGTTATCTGCACCCCCTCTAACAGGTTTCGCCCCAATTGTCCCTTAACCCTGCGATACTGTTTCGCCTCTCAATCTCTTCCACAAACTACTCCACTCTTTAATCGCTCCAGTAAGTTTGGGTGCCACTCACCCCCTTTGGGTCTGCCTTTCGAAGCGGTGAATTCCCGTTCCTGTTGCCTTCCTTTCTCGTCTAAGAATATGTTATCAGTGGGGGTCTGGGAGCGCGAGTTACACGGCTCTTGTATCCTACTCGCATTCAAAATCATTTTTTTTGTTGGTACGAGACACAATCGTCCTCGCGCTGCATCTAGAAACCAATTCAAAACGCTCTATGATTTCTGTCATCGTGCTGTCAAGCCTACAGACAACACTGGGAAGAAAAAAGCTCTTGCCTCTTAGGAGGGTGAAATTCAGTGAACAATAAGAACAAACCCAGTCTGGGGAACTTGGGGTAAGTCCTCTGCCATGTGCATCCATCCGTCAGGCTAAGGACATTTTCATTTTCCCTATCGGATAACCAGACGGAAGTCTAAGGAAAAGGCGCGCCATTGAAATGTCGCGGCTAAGTGGTGACGCTCTCAAAAAATACGCAGAGAAGTGTAGAGAAAGCAAGAAAACGGTAATTCGTGGTCTGTTATTATCATGGAACACTAGGGTGATTATGACTGGTTGAACGTTGTCCCATATGATTCGAGATTCCCAAACATTAATCAAACTGGGTAATTCATCTTCACATTCTTGTTATTTCTGCAGAAATTGTCGGGAAAATTTCATTGATTATTTTCGCTGTAAAAATCTGTACGGAGAGGATTACAAACCGTGCAATTACTTTTACAAGATGTATCACAATATTTGCCCGAAGTTTTGGGTATGTCCCGCAAATTTTTTCTTTTCATCCCTTAGTACGAGGAATGGGAAGCTCAGGTCGCTGATGGCACATACCCTTACAGGGACCGATTCAGCAAGTAATTGTTGATGACCTATTTTGTCAACTACCATTCTGTTAGTCGCAATAGGAGTACACTCTACTATCCATACTGACTTCTCTGATCATCGAGTTATACGTGGCAGGTGGAATCAGAGTGGTAATCTGTGTTAGCCTTTGGTTGATCGTGGTAGCGTAGTTCCCAGGCCAACGCGCATAGCCATCCTTAGGAACACGTGACTTCATCTCAAGCGGACTAACTGATTCATTTAATACATCAAAGGGGGTCGTCTACATTCGCCGTCCAATTGATTAACCGTATAAATACACACCCGTCCGGTCATCCATTATGATCGCTCTGAAGGACCCCTCGAATCATTCACAAATCGGACCCAAGTCCACTTTCTCTGGATCAGATTACGGTGATCATCCAGTAATATACTCACTTGGACGGAGCTTGTGCTTTGAGTCCCAGTTGGCGTCGGTCTTTTGTTCGATATTTGTTTGTCTCTGACGCATTCAAGTGACTTTTCAACGCATACCCACGAGGTTTTGTCACGCCAAAAATGCAGGTGAGTACGGAAATGTAAATCCCTTTAGCTACTGTGACGGACGTAGAAAATTCGCATGCCTACTTTTTGACTTACACGGCCTAGGACAAGTGGAGCCCTAAGGTTCTTGCGGCCGACGCCGACCGTGAATATTAATCAGCAAGAAGGCCGGGTATAACTAGATGATTCGCATTCCGTCTAATGTGGCTCTTGTGCAGGTTAGTCCCTTTGCTTACCCGCCCAGGTGTACACAGCAAGTCTAGCGATCCACCAGAGGGAGGGTATTGGGCGATGACTGATGTATCACGAGGTCATTTCTAACTATGAGGCTCATGGTCGCACGTGGGCTGGGATATTGTCGGGACCATTAGGTATAGTCAAGATAACTAGGGTCCTCAACCAGAGCCTTTCGACGCCAAATCAAACCCCAGGGCAGCGGGAGCTGATGTAAGGTGGCCAAATCAGCCCGCTTTAGGAAGTGGGCTAACATTATGAACCACGAGACTATCTATTCGGGTTCCAAAAACCCCGCGACATGTTTATGCGGATGACGGTGACTTACAACTGGCAGCTTAAGTGGGTTCCAAGACATGAAGCCAAAGTTCCACTCGAACCTCGTGTGCGATGTTTGCAAGAGAGCCTTTATTGAGACCTTACCAAACTTCCTGCTAAAGCTCACTTGTCACCTGTTTATAGGGTTCGTCGTCACATCTGGCTATCGGCACTTTATGGTTGTGCGTGGATTTGTGTTGCATTTTCGATATTCTTGATGTTTACAGTGAGCAAAAGGGATCATGGTGTCTTATTCCACATGTCAGATCGCCTGCTACATCTTTACAAGAGTTTTGGTCAGTTCAGACACGGGGCTGATATGCTCAGCTCGAAGGTACGGGACGTTGTCATTCCTGAACATTGATTTGGCACCGCGCTTCGTTTAAGAGCAGGTTAAAAATTTTCCAGACTGACATCGAAATATGGGGTGCAAGGCCCCTGCCTTAAAGGACTGGGCTTTGCTATGAAGTGAAGGTGTTTGTACCTCCACAATGAAAGCTTTACTTTGATGCCCACAAGGTCCCTTGTGCCTGGTTGTTCAGTGGGTTTACGTTTGAAGTACGTTCCAACGTACATCTGACCCTTCAATTTGGGGTTCGAGACATTCATGGCAAAATTATCCCTCAGAAGCTTGTGTCACTGTTATTGTGCTGCCACCCACTCATTGTCTTGCGGCTTGGCTTTCGAGTCAGAGGCATTGTTTGGGAGCCATAGTCGTCCTCCTGTCCAGGTTCGGGTTGCCGCGCGACATCCCTTCTCACATATAACCGCGGTCTTCACAAACAGAAGTACCGTCACATTACATGTTGAAGTTTTCCTCTCTAAACTTCAGGTCTCACCGCAAGAAACAGCCGTGCATAGTTGGCCTCATCCTTAGCACCAGTTGCTACGTGTCCCTCTGGACCAACAACCTGAAACACCTAGAAGATGAACTGACCAACGTCATCCCGTCCTTTGGTATGCGCATTGCACCTACTATGTCTAAGGTCATGCTCGTGCACGCGCAGTCGATGAATACGCCACTTGCAATCCCGGGAGGGGTACTGGAAGTTGTGGAGCGTTTTATGTATCATGGAAGTTGTATTAGTTCTGACTGTAGTTTGACAGATGAGGTGAATGCACCAATCTGCAAGGCTCGGGCCGCGTTTGCTAACTTGAGACACCTATGGCGTCAGA
>NW_008751793.1:502922-505770 GCF_000715545.1 Opisthorchis viverrini
ACCTCAAACACCTAAAAGATGAACTGACCAAAGTCCTTTGGTATGCACTTTGAACCTACAAAGTGTAAGGCCACGCTTGTAGACGTGCATCACTGTACACGCCACTTAGAATCCAGGGAGAGGTACTGGAAGTTGTGGAGCGTTTTACATATCTTGGAAGTTGTATTAGCTCTGATTGTAGTGTGACAGATGAGGTAAATGCACGAATCTGCAAGGCTTGGGAAGCGTTTGCTAATTTGAGAATTGTTTATCCCTGAATCTGAAGGCTGTGCTGTTGTATGAGTGTGAGACTTGGCCTATTCGAGCAGCGCACCTGAGACGTCTTCAGATGTTCGACAATTGTTATTTCAGAACCATAGCTGGAGTGGGTTAGTGTCGGCGAATCCGTAACGCGGCGGTTAGAAAGCGCGTTTTCGGTTGTGTATCGGGTACTTCCATTGAAGGATGTGCCCAGCATCAGAAGCTTCGTTGGTTGGGACATGTGGTACGTATGCCGAACCATCGTTTACCGGAGAGAGTGCTGTATTCCATGCCCAGTTTATGAGTGGCGTAAACAGAGAGGTGGCCAACCCGTGACTTGGCAGGAGTATGAAGGAGGTCACGAGACGGTTGGGTGCTGTCGGTGCTAGTCGCCTTTCAGGATGGAGACCCCGTGCCTCACTGTGCCTGGTTGGAGACACTACAAGATATGGCTGCCAACCGATGGGCACTGCACTCTTGTTGTCAGTTTTTATCCTGATCACCTGAATGAGTGTCTGGAGGTATAGGCACCTCGGAGTGATTGTGGTAAGACTAAGTCCCCGCTGTCGGTGATGATGGTAGGTCAATCCCTAACATCTGAAGATAGATTAGTTCAGCTATCTTTAATGTTCGCACCTTGAAGCAATGGTGCAACAACCTGTTGTGGCTGGTACGCTGGCTTCCTCCTGCATTAATTTTTCAGAAACAAGAATCTAGAATGGAGTAATGTGACGAAGTTGACTCCCATCGCGCTTTTCCGCTTCTGGCTGCGTACCTCTGGTAATCCGGAGGCAGCTGGAGCTGAATCATCGGGCAGGAGTCTGCTTGGGTAGTCGTTACTTGTAGCCTTTGAACGATTCTTGGTTAGTGTTACCAGTTCCAACATTGTCCTCCTCTCGGTCGTTTCGACATGGCACACGGTTGGTCGAAAAGAGCTCTGCGAGCTAGACGGTACTCTGGTATGTGAAATATCGCTCATGAACAGCGTAGCTAATGAAGCGTGAATAAATTATCTATCTCGGCGGAATTTCTTCCTAAAATCATCTGTTTTACCTTGACGTTGCTAAGTTCCCACCAGGCCCGACCAGTGCTTCGGAGACACCGATGGGCAAACAGCTGCCGTACGTCCTCCTTGCGTGGTGGCCACATTTCGGATACTTAAAGTAGTATGGATCGCACTGCCACAGATAAACTCTACCGTTGATAGACAGACTGACCTCATGCCGGCACCATGTGTCTGGGTTTGGCGAAAGCTACCCTGGCTTTCCAGATTCGAGAAGTAAGCTCATCTCCAGCCACTCCGTCGAAACATCTACAACTGCTTACCACGTCGATTGGCCCCTGTGCAACCATGAGGTTTGGATTTGATCCCACCCAATATTTACAATTTCCAGGTGCGAAGCGCACGTTAATCCTTACGGCAAAGTTATTTGGGTTACTTAAAGTGTTTTTAAGAATCTGAACCAAGGGAACAATGTCATCCACATACTCAATGTGTGTGAGCGAACGTTCTGGGAGTATTTCGACCTCCGGGGTTTCAATGATGGACAAAGAAGTTTTGCAGTAGCCCACCAGTAACAAGTAAAGAAGGAAGGCGAGAATTATCACACTACTGTACTTAAATAACTCAGGTGAAAGTTTTCCGTGCAACCGTGCCCGTCCACAGGATTTACCATACAATGCCCTGATAACATAAAAATCTAGAAGAGACACCCTTGGTCGCCAGGTACCACCTAAAATTCCTGACGATCAACTGAGTCAAAGCAGCTTTTAGATCAAGAGAAAAATCGTTCAGCTGTAGCACCCTTCCGGTGCCTAACTGCCGTGCCACCCGAAGGAGGCAAGGGGGCTGGGATACTGCCAGGTTGCCCAAGCCTAGACGGGGGAAGTCGAGAGGCAGAGGGTGGGTTCAGACCACGGACCTTCCGGTCAGTAAGCTCGCGCTCTAACCACTTCGGTCGTCTCTCAAGAATAACGATCAACATGGGACGTACTTGTCGGCAGCCTTGCCGAAATCATCAGTCACCAAAATGGCTTTCTGATGTCTAGCAAAGGAGCACGTTTGACACGGTCATCCGAGCAGTAATTCAGTTGGCCACCTGACCCGTCGAATCCGAATCCTGGCCTCCAACAGCACCTCATGGCTGTCCAGTCAATTTGTGTCTATCTTGGAACAATAGACCGTCTCAGACAACGGATGAGCCGATAATTATGTCCATTTTCAAAAGGGCTGCCCACAGTGAGTGTACTAACCACGGCGGTGTCAGTCTGACTGTCGTTCTGACAAGCCATCTGGTCCTTCGTCTTACGACGACAGACGAGTCCTTTACTCGGTAGCGTCAAGCGGGATTTATACCAGATATAAGCTGCATCGACCACAGGTTCACACCCACAAGCGTTAGACCAACGCCATATGTGCAGAGGATCTACGGTTTTTATGTTCCTTGACTTCGAGGGTGCTTTTGAGTCTGTCACTCGATCAGTGGTTCCAGTAGCAGTTACCCAACTACGGATGCCTGAGACGTTTGTGACCATGCCGTCACGAAGAGACTGGACCTTACCGTGGTGTGACGGTTTGCGCACCTCAGCGATCCATTGAGCTATACTG
>NW_008751793.1:508958-510742 GCF_000715545.1 Opisthorchis viverrini
TCGCCTTCCAGGATGAGGACCGCGTGATCCTCACTGTGCCTGGTTGGAGACATTAAAAGATATGGCTGCCAATCGATGTCAGTGGCGTTCTTGTTGCCAGTTTCTATCCAGATTGCCTGAGTGAATGTCTGGAGGTGTAGACACCCCGGAATGATCGTGTTAAGCAAGCACTAAGTCCTTTCCCCGTCCACCTTTATTCTTTTCTTTACAATAAGGCTTTCAAATAAGTCATGGTTGTACGGCAGTGAAGCATCGGTGTTGAACACTGTTGTCGTGCTGTCGATGATGATGATGATTGTGAGCACGACCCTGTCCACATTTTCACAGGGACTGTACGGTTCCCAAGGAACTTTCCCTCAAGTAGTGCCCTGCAGGGATCCCACTGTCTCCTTTTGTTCAAGTTCATCATCGATAAAATATTGGAGCGCAACCTGGAGATTCTTCAAAGCCATGCTGTTCAAATCGTTGCATGTGGAGTACGCAGGCGATATCGTCGTAATCGTTGAAGACGAAGACAAAGCACAAACTGTTAAATAAGCTGAGCACCATCACAACATCTTTCGGCATGTGACTTGCATGTACAAAGCACCAGGTCGTCCTTCAGAACGTGTATACTTTGAACGCAATTTACAGAGAAGTGCGAAATATTTTGTAAAATTTTACACACTTCCGAGGTCATGTTATCTCTGTCGGTGCACGAATTCCTAAAACCGGAATGACGCCTGTCAATTTACATAACTTGTGGCACCAGAAGGGTGTCAGTGGGTCGTGTGCACCACGTCCTAGTATGGGCTGTATTGTTGCGTGGTTGCGAGGCATGAACTCTGCAGATTATGAAGACAGTAAGTCCCACAAGCCGGAAGTTGATCGGTGTCTGTTGTTTCTCGTTCAGCACCCTTTCGGTACCTAACTGTCATGCCACCCGCAGGCTGCACAAGGGCTGGGATAATGCCAGGTTGCCCAAGCCTAGACATGTGAAGTCTAGGGCAGAGGTCGGGTTCGTACCACGGACATTCCGGCCGGTAAATTCGCGCTCTGACCACTTAAGCCATCTGCTTACGACCCAACCGACAGTAACTCCGACACCATCACAGGTAGGTTTTATGACGCCCTGAATTCCCTGCTACGGTGAGCTAAAAGCCCAGACATTTTTGTGGTTGCTGAACGCCTAAATATGCAGTCTTAGAGCATCTGAGACTCAGGTGGTCGATTTCCAGAGGATTCATTCTTGTCGGGAGTCATCAGCAGTACGAATCCCCAGCGTGGTTCGAACCCGCGACATACCGGCCAAAAGTTGAAGGTTGCAACGTTCGGCTATAAGTGGCTGACCAGCAGTGTGATTAATTTAGGCAGGACATAATGCCATTCATTCTTTAGTCACGTGGTCATGTTGATCTGATTACGAATCACAGATGGAAGGCTCGGACAACTTGTGAGTTTGTTTTCTTTCTGAGTAAACTCAACATTTGGTCTTAGTATAAAACAAGAAAACGATCGTTCAGCTGTAACTAATTTCCGGCGCCTAAGTGCCGCGCCATCTCAAGGAGGCTCGATGGCCCAGATACTTCCAGGTTGTCCAAGACGGGAACAGTCGAGCTGTTGAGGTTGGTTCCAAACCACTGACCTTTCGGTCAGTGAGTATTCCTCTTAACCGCTGAGATGTTTCAAGGTCTTGGCGTGCCAAGGATTTTAAGTAATGACATTAGCATTTCGAATTTTCAATACTATCATCCCTTCTAACTGCTCCATCTGCACAGCTTGGTACTCATCAGTTCGTTTAAGGT
>NW_008751793.1:514008-537057 GCF_000715545.1 Opisthorchis viverrini
AGCGAAACTTTAGCCTGAAAGGTCGTTACTTGAGGAGCTAGTCAACAGGTGACAACGTGATGTAATTTTAATAATTGTAGGATGGGGACGTCATTGAAAATAGTTGAATATGTGACAATGATCCCCATGGATCTCCATATTTGGGGATGTTTAATCGAGGTCCCTGGTATTTCGGCTACTCTGGCGGCCCCACGTAGACTGCCACTGAAGTGCCTTTGATTTCTTCAGTCAAATGCTTTGGTCGATGACTCGAGTGGTCTTCTTGCCTATGATCGGAATATATGCTTTGGTTGCTGCTATATCACCCATGAAAGAAAGCTCTGGTAATTAATTCTGAAAGAACATGTTATGACATGGCTACTCGGAATTCAGACAGTTACAGTCAGAGTCGCGTGGGCTCTTCATGCCTCTTGTTTTGCCATCTTCACTCGGTTAGCAACACTAACTGAACTCAGCGACGAGTGCTGTCACTTCCTGGACTAATCCCACCGTGGTTGTATGGCAATGGAGCACCAATACTTACCGTTGGTACTCCGCTACCGAAGCTGAGGATTACTCTTCCTCATGTTCGAAGTCGCTCGTTGGACGCCGAACGCTCTTGGGTGGGAATTCTCAACACGAATGAAACAGCTGTGCAATGCTTCTATGCTTCCAGTAGACGTCTGTCCGGTAACTGCGAATTGAGCGGTGCTGCCTTCTCTGGATGCAGTCCAGTCCTATTATGTCGTTGATGTACAACTGATTCCGAAAAATTGACTCTCAACTAGCGCTTGAGTAAAGTCGCCTGGTGATGTATGGCCAACCATTTCGCTAATCCTGGCTGTGGCTCCCGCTTCAGGCACTTTCCTGAACCCTCGTCTGGTAAAAGAACAACCTATTGCAACCACAAAGCATTGCAGTCAGTTTTCTTTTGGTAATTTCTTCGAAGCAATGGGAATATTTTGCACCACCACTACTTATAGGTATAAGTGGGTGAAACACAGTTATTTGTAAATTAGGTTTTCTTGCCGGAACACTCAGCTGAATGTCTGGTTCATGATGTTCTTCAACCGGATGTGATGCACAAAGGCGGTGTCAATTTCACTTGGGTACATATTTTCCTCATGGAAGCCGGTTTCATCGCTTTCATCCTTCTTCGGGATCAGCAGGTAGGCTTCGTCAGGGTCGAGTGACTTAGCGGTTAACGTCAAATTGGCTTGCTAATTACGGTAGTTCGGCGGCTGCATACCATTCGTTGTTCAGGTGAGCTTACCTAGTTTAGTTTACGGCGACTGTGACAGGATGAGTTGGCTTCACAGGTGCCTCGTAGTGTAGCCAGTGATGGTTACAACCTAGGCTCACTTCCAGCAACGGATACCATTTGGTGGTACTGATCCACCTTTCCACCTCAAAGACGTCAGTACCAACCTGGATGAAGGACCCGGTGCAGGTTTATAGACTTTGGTTTCGTTGGATTCGTCGCGGCCGCGGTAGTTGCCTGAGGCTGCATTCCCTAACCGCGAATTTGAACACTGTCGAACCGATGAATGTCCAGATCGCGCATTGTTCTCGAGTTTACGGATGTTTTGTACGTGAAGCTACCAAGTTTTGCAACCACAGTCGATGACACCAGATCGCCTTCTCAAGACCTCCATAAGCTGCTCACTGTTCTGCCATTACAAAGGTCCATATCTTGTATTGAGGTTGAACACAGGGTTGGTTGAAACCCGGGTGGTGTACCTAGCTGATGAGCCCCTTAAAAGGCGAAGCTGGTCATGGGCCATCGAAGGGTTAATAGTAACCTTATAAGTAACCGTCCATTCGATTGTCATGTCTGTCAAGGAGACCAACAAGATCAACTGTATCCTGAGACAAAACATTCCACAGTTATCGATCAGCTAAACTTTCGTTAACTAGTCCCCAAAATGTGTCTAATTGCGATATGATGAACTAGGCTATCATCACGTGACTGAAAAGGTCTGCTCCAGATGAGCAAAATTTCATCGTCCTTATCGGTTTTCCGAGGTGTAATTTATCAGATTCATGTGTGGTGTAAAACAGTGTGATTCAGATACTAGTACACACCTATGTGCTATCGTTTAGCTGTAGGAGAGCCGGTCAGTAAATTCGCGCTCTAACCGCTTGGTTTACTTCGAATTCCCTGTCTGGGCTTGGGTACCTACCTGGCAGCACCTCAGCTATTGTACCTCGCTCCAGTGGCATAGCAGTTAGGCACCGAAAAGGTGATACAGCCGAACGATTTTACCATCTTATTACTTAGGGGATGAATCGAGCACTGCAAACTAAGGTGAGTGGCCATGGGTCACGCACACCGAATCACCCTTAGTCAAGAAAAGCGTTGTTTTCCATTCCTAATTCGGAGTGCCCAAGACCCAGAGATGTACAGAGGAAACTGAGGGCTATCATGAGACGTCTGGATAGGCTTCCTCTTACAGGAGAGGACACACGTGACCCTCCCATGCTAAGCTGAAGATACCGAGAAATGTGACGTCAAACCGACGTCAGTGGCGTTCATACTGTTAGTTTATGTCCAGATTGTCCGACTGAGTATTGGAGTTGTAGACATATCGCTTGTTTGCTGTATGCTTGTTCTACGCCTTATTCAAATAAATTCAAATAGTTGTACGGCACTGAAAGACGGGAAATTTCGGAGGGCTGAACCCACTCTATCTGAGGAATTCCACGCATAGCCCAACCAGTGCGGAACACTTCGGTCTTATTTGCTATGTAGTGTTCAGGTCTGGAATGTGAACATACTTCGTGGTTCTCTAAAAATTCTCCCTACAGATCGTGGTGTCCGGCAAGTATGTCCACTCTCCTTCCCCATTTCCGTTCGAATTCATCGTCGACGAAATGAGAAGGCCGGAAGTTTAGATCGTTGTAGGTTGAACCAATTCGATCTGGAGTGCGCCTGAAAGCAGAGCCCGAACACAAGCTATGCTGAATAAACCGACAACATCATATCATTATTTCACGTACATCTTGCACCTTCAAAGTGCAAATTTCGGTTTCAGAATGTGCAGTCTCTGAGCATCCCCTTGCAAGTCAAGTCGAATCACTGGAGGCTGTAGAATAATTGCGTTACGTCTGACGGTTGTGCGTCTGACGAAGTCAGTACACGAATGATGTCTGTCAATTTGAATCAATTTTAACATCAAAAGTGGATCTAAAGAGTTTTCTTTGTACCGGGCTCTTGTAAGGGCTGCATTGTTGAATGGTAGCAAGATGCCATCTGCGAAGAGTTGACCTGGAACTCCTTCTGGCTTTTGATCACTGATGTCTCGCAAGCGTTGTCCTTATCGTATAATGTCAACGAATTTGTGACGAATTGATCAGAAAACGGGTAGTTGGCTGTGCAGCAAGTATTCCGGAAAGCATCGAGCAACGTAAATCAAAATGACTCGGCCATATGCTACGTTTGCAGAAGCATCATCTACCGAGACGAGTATTGTCCCCCACGTCTCCATCAGGGCGGCGTAAACTGCGGGGTGAACAACTTACGGGTCTGGGATTACGAACAGTTTATATGTTTTTGGTGCGATTCACCTTCCAGGATGGCGATCCCCCCTTGCCACGCCTGGTTGTAGACATTGCAAGGAATAGATTGTGCTTCAGTACTGACTCCATCTGCTTCATCTTGTGTTATGAAGAGGTTATCTGTTCTCTCGGCCAAGCCATTCGAAATTTGTACTTTCCTCTCAAGGAATGGTAGTTAACGACTTGTCAGATTTAACAATGTGTTATACACTCACTTATAAACTGGGATAGGACTTTACCGAATCCCTGCCCTAAAAACTACCAGATGTTCCAAGCCGTAATGGGAACACTGGAAAATTGGAGGCGGATTGGAATCACGAACTATTTTGGGTAAGGAGTTCGGAGTTCCATCTCAAAGTTCTCAAGAGCATCTGTGCCCAATCTGCGCAAGATGCTGTGCTCGGCGGCAGTAATCAGACAAACGTATCATAAGTATTTTTTGTGGGTTGGTTGACCTTCAGTCTATCCAGCAACTTAGTGAATTTGTTTTACCTTGGCCGAACTCTGTAAACTCGGGTTCCGCATCCGTACATCCATAGCTAGGGTGTCCCGAACGGTATTCAGATCTTTCCCAATATTTGCCAGATTTTTCAACGTGGAAGCTGTTGAATGCTGTAGTGTAGCGGCCTTAAGTACAGGGGGTCAATGAAGAGCTGAAGAGAAACAGAAACCAAGTAAGTTGTCCAGCTGCAGTTCGTCCCGCAAAAAACCCCTGTTTATGCGACCCAAGTCATTAATCTCTGTTTTGGTGCCAAAATCACCTCTGAGAGGCGCAACCAACTTTGCCCAGGCAACGAAGAACGATCAATGTGTATAGCGCAGCCCGTATATGACTGGTAAAAACCAACATCTCATGAGATTCGTGTGTATGGACGCGTTGATAGTCATGCACAACACGGAAACGGTGTGCATTCTGCCCTACACAACAACTTCATGAGACGCGCTTGAATTCAGCATGATGATTCAGAGAACCACAGACGGATTGGCCAACCATCGTCGAACGGTTCTGTCAAATCTAAGCTTGTCAGCGGATGGGTAGTCGCGCTAAGCATATTCTCGTATGCTCAGCTTCGAGTGACATAACCGTAAGGGATAAATCGCACGCGAATATTGTTCTATTTTTGTACTGAAAGCAGCGCTGTTCGACTTTGATGTAATAGAATGAATACACATAGGTCTTGAAAGCCCTAACCGATGTTTTTCGAGGTGGTTCACTTTCAGTCGCGCTTCCAAAACTCAGGCAACTCCCGGTGATGGAAAGCCAGATGAGGAACGTGGTCAGTGGGATAGTGGCAGTTCCCCCTGCCTCTCTCTCTGTGTGGATGTTGCACAAGACCTCCGAGAAGGATGTTGCGTTAGGGCATCGCAGAGTCGTTGGGACGCGGTTCACCTACCCTTTGGATCAGTCGCGTCATACTTTTACGTTCACTATGGTGTACAGAGATGAACAGGAAGTGATCCAAAGTTGGCGCTCAGTGGTATAGTCCAAGCGGTGTATCCACGTTGTAAGCCTCGGCAATTTTGGCCTTGTTTGTGTCCATCATTCCCATGTAACCTGCAGCCCAGAAGTCGGGTGCAAGCTGATCGCAGGAATAAGTGGGCTATTCAATTCAAATAGTATTGCTCCCTGGAATTTCGCCTCCAAACTATAATTTTGAAAATGAACCAGGTTATCGAAAAATACACTTTTTCGTAAATCAATCTGGTTTTTGAGAGAGACTAAATTGAAATTCTCGTTTACGATAGTCTACAACGGAAAGTGCTGCACACAGGCCGTTTCACGTTTCAGTTGGCACGATATTCGAGATATTGCAGTATCTTTTCATAAAGGAAACTACTCACAAGGTAGCTGAAAACTCTTCGACAGCCCACAGCCGGATTCGCCCTTCTTGAGGCTCATCAGGTAGGCGCAGTTCCAGAGTTTCCGTCAACCTCATGTTCTACTCGAATCAAGTTAATTCAAGTGTCTAAGGGTCATGCAGAGAGCACTAGTCTGATGAAAATGTGAGTGAATTTTTCGGTCAACCGGTCGAACAACGTACAGGTACAGCACAGAGTGCCGTGTTTCCCCACTTTGGTGAGGAGAAGATACTCTCTATGCCTACCTGATGAACCTCAAGTAGGGCGAAACCGGTCGTGGTCTGTCGACGGAATTTCAGCAACCTTATGAGTGGTACATTACAAAGACATACATGTATCGCGATATCTCGAATGTCGTAGTGACTAAAACATGAGGCAGCCTGGTGCAGCACATTCAGTTGCCTGGAAACATCACAAGTGAGAGGTTCAGCTAGGTTCCAGGGGAGTCTCTCGAAAAANAGCCCCAAGAAGGGCAAAACCGGTCGTGGGCTGTCGATGAATTTTCAGCAACCTTGTGAGTAGTGTATTAAAAGAAGATGCTCTCTTGTTGTAAGTAGTTTCGGAATTTTCAATGTGTGCATTACACATTCACTCTCACTTAAATGCTTGTCCTCCTATCGCATTCTTGCGAGTCCAAACCAAAGAGGGGAGCACTGGACTCGAGTTTCGCTGTCATTAGATGATCAGCAGTGCATATCTTTTGTCGGGGGGTAGAACTCCGGACATCTGACATGCGAGGAGAGTGTGTTACCATGACAGCGCACGCTGGACACATCTGAACAAGTGAGGGTGTTCAGGCTTGAGTGATGTGGTTGTTATCATGTTCGTGACTTTGTCTCACATCAGATCAAGGTGTTTTTTTATGCATTCAACTTTCAAACTAAAGTCGCCCCTAGTGCTTTCACATTGCGCATGTTACCCGATGCGGCACACACAGGACAGGATGACCAACAAACTCCACCAGTTCACGGAACACGTATAGCAAGTAGACCGCAGATAAAACACGTCCTGTGTGCGAATCCACGTTCGGGATCTCTTACCAGTTATGCTTAGATGCTCAAATCATCCTGTAAGTGAATCCAATCCATTTTGAAAAGCCGGGAAGCACTGTACAGCTGTTTCATCCTCATGCGGAATCATCAGCAGTCCGCATCTCACGAAACTCAGAGTCTCGAACCGGCGACCTCCTGGCTAGTAGTTTGAACACTTAACCGTTCGGCCATGACCGGCTGATCAGTAGTGTGATTAACTCGCACCTGGATAGGATACAGCGCCGCTCATTTTTCAGTCGCGGTATCCACATCACGCGGTCACACGTGTTGGCCGACTCCTCGAGCAACAACTTCCCATATGGAAGTTTTTTGTTCTTTGAGCTACTTACAGATTGTTAGTAGTGTGAGGTGATTTAGGAATTACGGTGAAGATTTCATACAGTACATTCAGTCGGTCTATGCTGAAAAGCCGAGAAACACTGTACATCTGTTTCATCCTTACACGGGATCATCAGCAGTTCGCATCTCACATCATCTTGAATGTCCATGCCCGCGCATTAGAAACTACCCCATTTCAGATATTCTCATTTGTTTGAGAAAACCGACAAGATGAGTGGAAAACTTACCTGAGGTTTTCGTTCTTTTTGTCAGATAAACTGGCCTTGGTATCCATGTATGAATACTTCTCAAGTGGATTTGATGGGGAAATCTGCCGGATCAGTCGCCGACTCTAAGCAATCAGCATAATGGCGTACGATTTAGCATCTAACCGACCACCTAATTAGGCTGATCGGTTGAGATGGACCTAGTGGTTAGAGCGCCAATTTACTGATCGGAAGGTCCGTGGTTCGAACCCGACCTCTGCCTCTCGACAGCCCCTGTCTAGGCTTGGGCGACCTGGCAGTATCCCATCTCCCGTTTCTCCTACGTGTGGCATGGCAGCCAGTTATCGAAAGGGTGCTACAGCTGAACGATTATTTTACGGCATTGAAGCATCGGTGTCACTGACTGATGTCATGCTGTCGATGATGATGATGATGGTGATGACCTGAGTGTTAGCGGTAAACTCGTCGAGACGGGGATAAGACCACTCCGTCCTTCTTGAATAGTTCAGCATCTAGCGAAAACAAACTGCGATTTACTAATTGAACTACTGGTAGTCGGTAGTGAATTTCTACCCTGAGTGACTGAGCGCTGGATGTGTAATTATATCGCGTGTTTTTGGTAAGCTAGTCTTGTGTTCCCTCTCCGTCCCACTTTCTTTTCCATTCAAGCGGCTTTACAGCAGTGAAACATCAGTGTTCTTCTCTGGTGTTTTTGTCCGTGATACTGATGAGGCCAGGAGGTCCGTTTCAAAACGTACCCTGACTATTGATGGAAGACTACCAGGAACAGAAGGTGTGCATTTCAATGCAACACAAATCGCAAATGGTCCAGTGAAAGTTCGAGAAAGCGCGAGGTTTGTCGACCAGCTTCGCTCCAGGTAAGTTTAATGGCGCTGTCTAGACAGGTGCAAGTAGGGATGTCGATAGCATCGCCATCATCAAAGACAGCAACATCAGTGTTGGCACTGATTCTTCACTGCCGTACAACCACAAGACACGTCTCGTTATTATATTGAAAGCCTTATAGTGAACAGGAGAGAATAAGAGTTGGTGGGGGAGGGGACCTAATGCTAACCTATGTCAAGAATTCTGATGTGCCTACACCTCCAACCGTTCAATCAGACAATCTGGAAAGAAACTGACCGCACGAACACCACCGATATCGATTGGTCTTCATTTCTTGCAATGTCTACAGCCAACCAGAGGCGGGATCACGGGGACCCCATCCTGGAAGGCGGACAACACCCAAACCCTTCGTGGTCTCTTGCACACCCTTCTGCCAAGTCATGTGCTGTCCACCTCGAGGTTTGCGCCATCCTGAAGGAGGCACGGAAAACAAGACTCGTTTCGGTAGATGATATTTCGGCATAGGTAGCACATGACCGAGCCATCGTAGTCGATGATGCTGGATGTTTTCCCGGATTGAGGTGCCTGCAGCACAACCAAATACCCGTTTTCTAATCGCCTCGTTACTGACGCGCTGACGCCATCCACAACCAGCCACGCTTCTGAGGCATCGGTCTTCGAAAACCTGAAGACGCCTCACATCATCTCTCCGCAGAGGCCATGTCTCGCACTCATACAACAACACAGCCATTACTGTAGCCCGCTACACACAACCCTTAAGATCCAGTGAGATGCCTTTTTGACGCCACAAGTGACGCAACTTAGCAAACATGGTTTGAACCTTTGAGATTCTTGCACTGACTTCATCAGACACACTTCCGTCAGAGCTAATACAACTACTGATAGTATATGTCAGGGCACAACCGCTGTGGAACACCTATCCTTCCTTCATTCATCTAGCGCACAGTGGCTGTGTGTTTGTTATCGTATCTACAAGTTTTGATAACCTAGGCACAATTCTACGTGGAGTTCCAAGGTAATTTGGCGAGACTGGTTGGTACCGGGAGAGGGGGGGTGGAGCCTGCCACCAACAGTTCGTACAGAATGTCTTATCAAGGGCGCGCATCTTATTGTCGTAATACCTGGAAGTTCTTGAGCTTCGGGACATCTACCAACACTGCCCATGGACCATTCTTGACAAAAGCAGGTGGAAGGTCGTCAGTACCGGCAACACGATGACCCTTGAATAGAGAATTACATTCAGACACTTCTGAGACTGAAAGCGGCTCACTATTCACGATCCATCTTCATAGCTCCGTTTACTAAAGGAGTGCTGTGGCCAGATTCATGCCACTTCATTTGAGCTGTCTAGGGTGAAATTCTCTACTGCATCTTGTAATGTCGTTCTTGGGGGGTGGACGATGTGATGGTGTCGGGATCTCACCCTACAGTCCGGTTTATTTTCCTTCCCATGAATGTCAGGTGTGGTGGGGCTTGTGGTTTCCTACACGGACTCCTGGATCTGTTTTAAACCGGAATAGATTTGTCCCTCAATTGAGTTGTGCACTTGACTAACCGGTGTTTGCTTTTTCGTCCAATGCTGCTTTCAATCTGTCCTTCCACTGGGGCCTCCTTAGCGTATCAAACGTGAACTGCGTGCAGAACTTAAGCTGCTCTTCTCAAAGCACGGTCTGACTGCTATTTGTGAGCTCATTCTGTCTCGGGCAATCCAAAAGTGGCCAACAAAATTGGTTCACCCAATCACCTGATCCCAGAGCTGAAACAGCCAAGGGATTTCGGCGAGTTTGTTTCCGTTTTTGCCCCTTCCAAGCCTAGCCCCCATGTTTGCACCAACGCTATTTTGTGCTTGAATAGAACCAAAACAGACTTATCTGCTCGGACGGTCAAATGCTTCGGAAATCGGAGGTGAATCCCTAACTGTTCATCCGAGTGATCACGTGACGTTTCACGTAACTTCGAGATCGTTTTTACATCTCTTGTAGCGGGTCAGTAGTTGCCCTCATTCAACATCACCCCAGCGCGAAGTGACAGAAAAAACCGTTCAGTTGTAGCACCCTTTCGGTGCCTAGCTGCCATGCCACCCGAAGGGAGCACGAGGGCTGGGGTGCTGGCAGGTTGCCCAGGCCTAGACAGGGAAAGTCGAGAGGCAGAGGTCGGGTTCGAACCACGGACCTCGCGGTCAGTAAATTCGCGCTCTAACCACTTGGACCATCACGCGGAGAGCAACTTTGTACCTACTTCAAACGGTTTTCCATGTATTCTGTATGATGTGTTTTTGAGGGTACCAACCTGAGTGCAACCTCCCGTTTTTATCACTGTCTGTTTCTAAATGGCGCAAAGTAAACCGACAGAAAAGTGCACTTTAGAAGGATGAGATTCAAACATGCTTACTACGATCGTGCCCATGAATTTAAGCATTAATTTACATCGCCTGATAGCATGAACGTTATGTGCAGGTACCAAAATATTCTCATCTCTTCAGTGAAATGCAGCTAGGCAGCTCTATCTTTCAAAGGGCATTGCAGCCCATGGGCTTCCGTAATTGTCACTCATTTTTTGCCGGGCCACACATTAGGCAAGTGGATCTTTCGATTTCAGTCTGCGAGTCACAAAAGTTTCGGCAAGTGGGTCAGCTGATCGACAAATTCCCGTGTCGTTCTAGGCCTTCAGCAATCGGGTTCGTTAAAAGTTTCGGCAAGTGGGTCAGCTGATCGACAAATTCCCGTGTCGTTCTAGGCCTTTAGCAAATCGGGTTCGTTTTTGAAATCGTGGTGTGCACGTCGTTCTCCAGACGTTCCGGGTTCGAATCCCGTCACGATCAAAGATATGCAGTGTTGATGAACTTGGACAAACCGAATTTCGGTAGTTTCACAATCATCCCGTCGGACCCGAATCACTGTTCAAACCAGAATATACGAATATACTTCCCAAGGGTCCGAAGACCGCCGTCCTACAGAAAGAACGCGTTCCCATACAAAGTAAATTTATTCTTCAAACTGTACAGAAGGACAACAACGTCGGGAACTTTATCACGCTCGAACTAGGTTTCTCCTTCCTCACATATATACGTTCTCATCATACCTTTGCCTTTGACGAAAAACTCCCCTCGATAGACAAAATGAAATCGATCTTTCAACATGTTTTTCACATCTTCTGATACTTGAATCGGCCCGGGGACTCCGGTGTAACACATTCGACTTGCCACATTGACCGTGTCTCCCCAAATATCGTAGTGCAGCTTGGTGGTTCCGATAATACCCGCCGTCACCGGTCCAATATTGTAACCGATCTTGGCTCGCAGAAATCCCATCTCCTTCCGGTCATAAACACGGATTTCGAACAGCGCCTTACGAAGCATGAAACAGTAGGTCATCAGAGTGCACAAATGACGCATTTTGTCCGCATTCTGCTCTATTTCTTTGCGGTTCAACCCCGACGCAACCATGTAGTTTTCGTTCATTGATTTGATCTTTTCCACGTGTTTTGCATCCGGATGTCTCAGTAGTTTGTCAAACGTGCAAATAATTGTGTGTAACAAATGTAGCGAGCGTTCTGCGCCTCCCAAATCCTCGCGATAGATTTGTGAGAAAAAATTGGCGACGGACACGAAAGCGACACCGACCATTGGATGAGCGACCGCATAGTGTAGTGTGACCTGTGGGTTGAATAGATCATCTTTACCGCCTTCGCGAAGTTCCTCAAACACATAGGCTGGAACAATGTTGAACAGGAGCTCGTTAGCCTCAGACATTGCCTTTTCGGCCGCCTCACTCTCGATTTGAGCCTCACGGTGTACGAAAAAACAAAGCTTGCAAATCCGTTCGGTCTCACGTGTGAGTTGCATCACTAGGAAAAAACAGAGAAATTGTTCAAACTGTTGCACGTACGACCACCGGTCCAGAGGTAGTCCGTTGAACAGTATGATTTTGTGCAGACATAGTGGAAGGTTTTGCGTGCCAGTGATGTGGACGAATTGGTGCACGAGCAGGACAAAGTAGCTGAACACACAGCACGTACATCTTGCCCAGGAGGCCGATGAAGACGGAATACAGTGAACAATCAAAGCGACGAGATTGAACGAACTGAAACACCACATTCGAATTTCCGGTCGCTCCAACGTGAAAAACGTGTGACGATAGATCAGAATGATCAAAGTGGGCAAGCACGTGAACAGACCTGTGAGCAGTTCGTAGACAATTTGTCTGGTACACAGCTGATAATATTTGCGTAACCATTTCGATTTGATTCGGTCTGGATAGGTTGTACCGGTGAAAATTGCTGTGAACAGAAGGAAGCAGGAGAGAGCGAATGTGATCACATAGAAGAAGGCCAGTCCGAATTTCGGGACAACCAACATGCCGAAGGTGGACATCATTAGATTGATGAGAAAGAACACAAAAGCATCCATCACTTGAGCCAATTTTTCCGAGTCCACGAAAGTCGGACCAATGCGGAACCGTTTTTGTATCTGATAGTGCCATTCGATTTCCATATTGAGGAAGCGCAAAAGTACCCCGTCCAATGGGGGTGCTTGGAACAGCAAATGCTGTTTGGCCGGGTCGGTTCGTAAATCCTGGATCAGTTCGATATCACGACGCAAATGCATCGCGCTGGTCTGATGACTTAGTTTGATGTCTGCCAACGCCTCCGGGGATAGTTCGAACTCAAGCCATTCGACGCCGGGATCCAGAATGTCCGATTCCGAACTGGAACTTGAATGATCAGTGGTTTCGTTTGAACTGATGGAACTCCAGTTGAGTGCACTCGGTTCCGATTGGTCACTCGCAACTTGACGGTGTGTCCGTCTCCTTGACTGTGCGTACTTTTCGTACACACTGCTGGTTCTGGACACACGATTTTCTCGAGCCTGAATAAAGTAGGTCGGTATGTTGACCTTGGCGGCAGTCTGTTCGAACAAAAACGAATGCTCACGTTTGTCCACAACCAAATCGGGACCGGGGACGACCACATACATATCCTTCACCTCTTCGTAAGTGGACTGACTGATATGGATAAAACCAGGTCGACCGGTTGACTCCAGCTCATTGGCAATACGGACATCGTACGAGTAGACATCGTACCGGAAGCGATCACAGCCCAAGATGGCCGCATGCCCAATCCCCGTATGAATGCCCACGCGCATGTTGACCGACTGTTGGCTTTCTTCGTTGAATCGGCGCAAAATTTCACACAAAGCCAAACCCATCTCGATGCAACACATGGCATGCGGTTGATTCGGGTCTTGTCCACCAGCCATACAATAATAGCAATCGCCCAACGTGCCCAACTTCTCACAACGTGTGGATTCACACACCTCGTCAAATTGTTTGATCAAGTCGCCCAGTATGACGACAATTTGAAGTGCGGTCAACTTCGAACTCATATTGGTAAACCCAACAATATCGGCAAACATGATCGAGATGCAATCGAATGTTTGCATGTAGAACCACTCGGACACGTCGTGATGTTCGTGGAGTCGGCGCAATCGTTGGTATTCCGCACTCACGTGTTTCGGCATAATGGTCTCTATCCAGTGGGAACTCCCCTCATGCGCCCGGTTCGTTTGACACCTTGCTTGGACGCTCGTGCCGAGTTTCAAAAAGGCAAATCGTTTTCGTAACGTGTTCCAAAATCGTGCATACAAACCGATGAATATAACCAATACCCACAAAAAACATCGCATGTAAACTACCTTGTTCGAACGATTCGCACCAAGATGATACATGTGTATCACACGACTCAGATCGAACGTGAACCATGTGGGCAAATTCTCCACCCTTAGTGGACCATCTATGGACGAGATGTTTCGCGACCTCAACGATCGCTCGTACATTTGATTTAACTGTCCAAGGACGACAAAGTACAATAACGTGAGAGATAATACGAGTTCCAGACAGATTGGAAGCACAACAAAAAGTGCCAATATTCCTGTAAACAGAAGGGAAACGGGCACATGGTTCCCGGACGCACTGTAGCATCGCAGCACAAAGTGTATGCTCAGATTGATTATACCTGTGGCTAACCCCATATACGTGTAGATTGTGTGAGTCCACGTCCGAAAGGTGGCCAAATAGATAAAAATATAGAACCCAAATAACAGGTAAAGATAGTAGTTTGTAGCTTGTTTATCGATCGGACATAGCAATCCCGGTTCGAGGACCAAAAACACGCAGGAAGTGATGAAGAATTTGAGAGCGACACGAAATTGTCGTTTGGTTCGGTACAACCAGAGTTGATTGAAATAATCGGTCAGAAAGCTGGATTGGACTTCCATGGCTTCTAGCACACGACGTAGCACGCCGAAGTAGATTCGTAGGACTGCAAGTCCACTACGATTTCCTCCAAAAAGGTCAGTCAGTAGATGCGTGTGAATCGCAGTTTGTTCGAAGGTTTTCCAGCCTCGGTACCAAGCACGCATTTCTTATCATTCGTGTATAGAACCACACAACTGTTCGTCCTCAGCGGTGAGGTAACCGCCTGGCGGAAGACAAAGAGTGGACCCATGAGATTTTGAAAAATCAGCGTCGATCAATAACGGTCAGCTGATACGTTTTCTGGGAGCGAGACGACTCAGCGGTTGGAGCGTAAATTTACTGACCGGAAGGTTCGTGGTTCGAACCCGACCTCTGCCTGTCGACTTCCCCTGTCTAGGCTAGGGCACCCTGGCAGTATCCCAGCCCTGGTGCTTTCTCCGTGTGACATGGCATCTAGGCACCGCAAGGGTGCTACCTCTGAACGTTTTATTTTATTCTACTTGTCTGGTGAGCCAATCAATCAATGAAGCTTCATTGTTTCTTATTTTCTACCCTCCTTGTCTCCCTCATTTACGCGTTCATTGCAATCATGAAGGAAACTACTCACGAGGTTGTTGAGAACCCTCCAGCAGCCAACAATTGATTTCGCCCCCGTTGAAGCACATTAGTTTCACGCAGACCCAAATTGGACTGTTTTCAAGAACTACACTAATTTGCAAATCAATTTGGTTTTCACGAGAGAATCGACTGAACCTCTCCTTTATGATGTTCTACAACTGAATGCGCTGAACACAGGCCGCCTCGTGTTTCAGCTACGATGTTCGAGATATCGTAGTGTATTTTCATAGGGGAAACTATTCACAAGGTTGCTGAAAACTCTTTGACAGCCCCCGACCGGTTTCGCCCTTCTTGGGGCTCATCAGGTAGGCGCAGTTCTCGAGTTTCCGTCCACCTTTACTGGACATTCTCCGGTTTAGTTCAACTTTCCGTGTAAACCAAACTGGTGCGCAGCAGAGTTCATCTTTCAAATTTTGTACAATGTAAGGTTGACTGAAGTTTGACTTGAGGACTGTACCCAACTGATAATCCGCAGCAAGGGCGAAACCGAGCTGCCGAAGTGTTTAACCTTGTGATGTGAGTAGTTACCTTTAGGGTGCTTCCTTAAAACGAAGCTTTCAAATAAATCATGGTTTTATGGCAGTGAAGCATCACTGTTGGGCAAAGATGTCATACCGTCGATGACGAAGATATTTTGTGCAGCACATTTATTTCAAGACTGTCATACATGAGATATCGAACTCAGATTTATTTGAGACTTTCGTTAAAATTGGATTTGTTTGCAGTTAAGTGTTTTTTGTTCACTCGTTTACTTTGATTTGTGGTTGCTCATTCGTTCAACGGTTTCTCGATCATTCAATAGTTGTGCTGTTCTGATGCTTTGGGGGAATCCAACACACGTTTCATCCCTGTTAGAAGTGATCAGCGGTATGCAGCTAGCGAATGTCTACGGGGGGAGACCTACCACTTCTCGCCAGTGGTGAAGAACTCCTCAGTGCCCACTCACATAAGTAATGTTCTGCGTTTTAGCAATGTTGTGGAATGTAAATAGTTCGGGTGCACTCAACCCTGCACTGACGATGTCACCTCGGTTGGTGATGAAACGTTTGCGATCCAACCGCCAAGCTCGGCGAACAGACCAACAACCAAACAGCTCTGCGTTTTCTCCGGAAGCCACGGATTAACAACACAGCGCCACGTCAGTCTCTGGCGGTCACATCACACACACACACACCGTGACCAAGCTCTACCCCACAGAACTCTCCATTTGGTGGAGATTTTCGTGACTTTTTGAAGACCTTTGGTCTCCACATCATTTCGTCATAATTCTAACGAGTGTGCCGATGATAGCCACTTTTAAACCGGTTGGCAATTCAGTTTTATTTGGGGTCACAGACTTTGATTCGTTTGAGCCATCATTGTGTCAGTTTGATCCGGTGAGAGTCAGGATCACAACCCAAATTGACAACTGTTATTAATGTGAGAGACGTGTAATACTACTTGCAGCCTACTGATGGCGACCAGTCGCGTCGAGTTCTGTTTGTAGGTCGGTGTGCTGTCGATGTTGATGACGAAACGTTTGCAAGCAAACTACCCAGCACGATCAATAGCAAGCTGCAACTAACATACGCCAGATGACATGCTGTGAAGTCTTCAAAACTTCGGATAGATCTGTTGACCAGCACAGTCAGAAGGATCCGTTCTTTTGTCGTAAATCGTATGGAACTTGTTTGAGAAGCCAGAGGTCCCTGGCTACATTCTCAATGACCCCTTTTATCGTGATATTTTGGTGATTGTACCAGATTTTTTCCAAGTTCATGGAATTTCACTCACTCTCACCCACTTGGTATTCAGTCTTCATTTCTGCACCGCTTTTCACACCAAACTTTCCAATAAGTTCCCCCCCCCCCTCTCAAGAAAGGGAGCGTTTATCCAAGTTAGGTTTGGTAGGTCCATGTGTCGAGATATGGTTAGTGGGGGGTGTCGATTAGTGATCTTTTCGTCCAGATCAGCGACCATCTGATCACACATCAAGGTTTGGCAATATCCTGTTTCAAAATTGACACCATCTGAGACGCCAACTCGCATTTAGGTTCACCTCTAACACGGGAGTTGCATGCCATTCCCTCCCAACAAGGACTGAAATGTTACAAACAGCATTCTCTGCAAAGACCATCACCCAGGAAAGTTTTTATAAAAGAGATAAGATGTCGAAGATGCATCGTCTGTGGGCCCTTTAAAACAGCAATCGTAAAAGGAATAACTTTATCATGTTAAGTGAAACATACTCATTTGTATGCCAGTTTGATTTTGAAGGGAGGCTCACCTGGAACCCAGATGAATCTTTCTTTTGTGATGTTACAAGTGGCTTCATTTATCATAAACGAGAGATCCAGTCGGGTTCCGAGTGTCTCGTCAAAACCAAATTGGCATACATTTCATCAATTTCTTCTGGGACTGCGTCTACCTGATGAGCCCCAAGAAGGGCGAAACCGGTCGTGGGCTGTCGAGGAGTTGTCAGCAACCTTGTGAATAGTGCATTACTTTCATCACGCTTAATTGCACCGAATGTCATCTCTGCTTAAGAGTTCTCTTTTTCAAGCGTTACGAATGTGCATTTTTATCCTGTCGAAAAAGTATCCACAGGGGTGATCCTAGCTAGGAGGGACTTTGTTGATGAAGTATGGTTGCAGGGACCGTCTGCAATTTCATTGAGCGAGTAGCATCTCTGAATTCGGCATCTACTTTGAAGTCATTCTGAATCTCAAAGAAGAAATTAGCAAACAAACCTCCAAAGTTTGAAACAGATAATGTCTGCATACCGTCACTTCTTTTTACAGTACTGTGTACAGTCTCATATATTAACTATTTCGAAAGATTAGAATTTCTGTTATCGCATTATGCAACAGCTTTCGACGCCGTGAATTGGGGGTGAATAAAGTACGCCAAGGATGGTCTTTGAAAACGTGTGTGTCCCGTGTTGCGGATGTCATTACTTTGATAAATTCACTCGAAACTTTCGCAGATTGAATTGTGCATACGGTTGAATCAAGTCCCCCCGGCAGGCCACATCCAGTCCGAAACATTTGGGCCATAACATATGGGTGATCCTAGTTCGGAGGTATTGTCGTATCACTTTCATCTAAGACCATCGAATTCCATTTTTAGGATTTAATTCTTAGACGTCTTCAGAACCAGTTTATTTAAAAGAGCGTATCATTACTTGAAGTTATTACCACGCTAAGGAATAACCGAAGGGCCAACTGGCCATTTTATTTGAGTTAATCAGGCTGGCTGAGGCTGCAGAGAAATCAGGAACAAATTCTGACTGGAATAACACTGCAAAGTTTCTGTTTTTATTCAGTAAATAGCTTGAAGCTGGAATGCCTTTTCAGTGCCTAGCTGCCATGTCACCATCAGGACACTTGGGGACTGGGATATTACTCGTTTACCCATGCCTGGACAGGAGTAGTCTAGATGCCAGGGGATGGGTTTGTACCGATAACCTTCCAGTCTCAATCACTGAGCTGTCGTACATGTGCTTG
Organism: Opisthorchis viverrini; assembly: GCF_000715545.1. Lineage (NCBI taxonomy): Eukaryota > Metazoa > Platyhelminthes > Trematoda > Opisthorchiida > Opisthorchiidae > Opisthorchis > Opisthorchis viverrini. The sequence continues at coordinate 532,227 of NW_008751793.1, forward strand.
CAAATTTGATGAGGGTCAGTGCATTCGGGACGAGATGGTCCAAGTGGTTAGAGCGCGAATTTACTGACCGCAAGGTTCGCGGTTCGAACCCGACCTCTGCCTAGGCTTGGGCAACCTGGCAGTTCCCCAGCCCTCCTTCTTCCTTCGGGTGGCATGGCAGTTAAGCACCGAAAGAGTGCTACAGCTGTACGATTCGGGACGACTAAAACCCTGAGAAATACGACATATCGATAGACGTGCTAATGGAGTGTTCTGCGAAAATTTAGAGCAACCCCGCAAGAGCAGTTTGACCGGCGTTGCGTCGTTGAAGCCTGTGGTAAGTGGCTGCCCACTAAGTGATACGACTTACGAACCCAAGGTTGTCAAAGATTTCTTGGGATCCCGAAGGATACACTTTAATCTGGGTGCGATTTGAACATCTGAGGCATATTGGGACACGTTGGCTGTGAAAAACTGAGTTGACTACCAAATCAATGACTCATTTTATAGACTATCCAGGTAACTCGGTATGCGTCGACCGTGTCGGGATTTCCCGGACTACTGTTTGGACAACACGGTTTTTCGAATCATCACGCAAATTCGTTCGAATCACAGTCACCTGCGTCACCTAATAATCCAGTCTGCAATCGTTGATACAGAGCAGTTTCCAGCAACATGTAAGTGCCAGGTGCAAACTGACGGTTTGGGACTGTACTGCAGTGCGGTGCCGTATCTGTCATATCTTACGAGGTGTACGTCCAGCCCAAACAAGCACGTGTCTGTATCTTTGTAATGTACTACTCACAAGGTTGCTGAAAATCCGCCGACAACCTTATGAGTAGTACGTTACAAAGATTTACATGTATCGCGATATCTCGACTATCGTAGCGAATGAAACATGAGACGGCCTGGGGCAGTACATTCAGTTACCTGAAAACATCACAAACGAGATATTCAGTTGCCTGAAAACATCACAAACGAGATATTCAGCTGGGTTCCAGGTGAGTCTCTCGAAAAACCAAATTAGTTTGCAAATGACTGTATATGAGCATATGTCGAATTCAAATTCCGGAAGTTTCGGACTGTCTGTGCTGGCGGCACATACGACAAAGTGCTTTTCTTCGGGAAAAACAATCTATTCGGTGGAGTCAGGAATACTAATTTGATTGACATTCATTCAACCGGTTACTCCAGCCTCACCGAGCAATGAAAACGGAGTGACGGTTCGGATTTGTGCACCGTGTATGATGTAGAGAACATTTATNGAACATTTGAGCCATAACCTATGGGTGATGCTACTTCGGAGGTATTGTGGTACCACGTTCGTCTATGACCACTGAATTCCATTTTTAGGCCTTAATTCTTAGAAGTCTTCAGAACCAGTTTATTTAAAAGAACGTACCATTACTTGAAGGTATTACCACGCTAAGGACTACCAGAAGGGCTAACCGGCCATTTTATTCGAGTTAGTCAGACTGGCTGAGGCCGCAGAGAAATTGGTAACAAAATTTGACTGGAATCACACTGCAAAGTTCCAGTTTTCATTCAGCAAATAGCCGGAATCTGGAATGCCTTCTCAGTGCCTAGCTGCCATATCACCAAAAGGACACGCGGGGACTGGGATATTACTCGTTTACCCAAGCCTGGACAGGAGTAGTCTAGATGCCAGGGGGTGGGTTTGTACCGAGAACCTTCCAGTCGGTCAGTTCGTGCCTCAATCATTGAGCTGTCGTACATGTGCTTGCAAATTTGGTGAGGATCAGTGCATTCGGAACGAGATGGTCCAAGTGGTTAGAGCGCGAATTTGCTGATCGAAAGATTCGCGGTTCGAACCCGACCTCTGCCTCTCAACTTCCCCTGCCTAGGCTTGGGCAACCTGGCAGTACCCCAGCCCTCGTGCTTCCTTCGGGTGGCATGGCAGTTAGGCACCAAATGGGTGCTACAGCTGTACGATTCGAACGACCAAAACCCTGAGAAATACGACATAGTAATAGACATGTTAATCGGGTGTCTTGTGAAAACTTAAGGTAACCCCGCAAGAACAGATTGACCGGCGTTGCGTCGTTGAAGCCTGTGGTAAGTGACCGCCCACTAAGTAATACGACTTACGAGCCCACGGGTGTCAACGATTTATTGGGATCCCGAAGGCTACACGTTTATCTGGGTACGATTTGAACACATGAGGCATACTGGGACACGTTGGCTGTGAAAAACTGAGTNATCCAGTCCGAAACATTTGGGCCATAACCTATGGGTGATCCTAGTTCGGAGGTATTGTCGTATCACTTTCATCTAAGACCATCGAATTCCATTTTTAGGATTTAATTCTTAGACGTCTTCAGAACCAGTTTATTTAAAAGAGCGTATCATTACTTGAAGTTATTACCACGCTAAGGAATAACCGAAGGGCCAACTGGCCATTTTATTTGAGTTAATCAGGCTGGCTGAGGCTGCAGAGAAATCAGGAACAAATTCTGACTGGAATAACACTGCAAAGTTTCTGTTTTTATTCAGTAAATAGCTTGAAGCTGGAATGCCTTTTCAGTGCCTAGCTGCCATGTCACCATCAGGACACTTGGGGACTCCGATATTACTCGTTTGCCCATGCCTGGACAGGAGTAGTCTAGATGCCAGGGGATGGGTTTGTACCGAGAACCTTCCAGTCTCAATCACTGAGCTGTCGTACATGTGCTTGCAAATTTGGTGAGGGTCAGTGCATTCGGGACGAGATGGTCCAAGTGGTTAGAGCGCGAATTTACTGACCGCAAGGTTCGCGGTTCGAACCCAACCTCTGCCTCTCGACTTCCTCTGCCTAGGCTTGGGCAACCTGGCAGTTCCCCAGCCCTCGTTCTTCCTTCGGGTGGCATGGCAGTTAAGCACCGAAAGAGTGCTACAGCTGTACGATTCGGGACGACTAAAACCCTGAGAAATACGACATATCAATAGATATCAATAATGGAGTGTTCTGCGAAAATTTAGAGCAACCCCGCAAGAGCAGGTTGACCGGCGTTGCGTCGTTGAAGCCTGTGGTAAGTGGCTGCCCACTAAGTGATACGACTTACGAACCCAAGGTTGTCAAAGATTTCTTGGGATCCCGAAGGATACACTTTAATCTGGGTGCGATTTGAACATCTGAGGCATATTGGGACACGTTGGCTGTGAAAAACTGAGTTGACTACCAAATCAATGATTCATTTTATAGACTATCCAGGTAACTCGGTGTGCGTCAACAGTGTCGGGATTTCCCGGACCACTGTTTGGACAACACGGTTTTTTGAATCATCACGCAAATTCGCTTGAATCACAGTCACCTGCGTCACCTAATAATCAAGTCTGCAATCGTTGAAACAGAGCAGTTTCCAGCAATATGTAAGTGCCAGGTGCAAACTGACGGTTTGGGACTGTACTGCAGTGCGGTGCCGTATCTGTCGTATCTTACGAGGTGTACGTCCAGCTCAGACAAGCACGTGTCTGCATCTTTGTAGTGTGCTACTACTCATAAGGTTGCTGAAATTCCGTCGACAACCTTATGAGTAGTATGTTACAAAGATATACATGTATCGCGATATCTCGAATATCGTAACGAATGAAACATGATGCGGCCTGGGCCTGGAACCCAGCACGGTCAGTTGCCTGAAAACATCACAAACGAGATATTCAGCTGGGTTCCAGGTGAGTCTCTCGAAAAACCAAATTAGTTTGCAAATGACTGTATATGAGCATATGTCGAATTCAAATTCCGGAAGTTTCGGACTGTCTGTGCTGGCGGCACATACGTCAAAATGCCTTTCTTCGGCAAAAACAATCTATTCGGTGGAGTCAGGAATACTAAATTATATGACACCCATTCAACCGGTTACTTCAGCCTCACCGAGCAATCAAAACGAAGTGGCGGTTCTTTCTGTCCTTGAGATTTATGCACCGTGTATGATGTAGAGAACATTTATGTACAAATTTGTCCAGATCACTTCATCTTTTGTAGAGCATGTGCAATTTTTACAGTTACTTCAATGTTAAGAAAATCCCATCCACGTGATACTGGTGGAGTTACCGTGACTTTTGCGTGCGCAACAACACTGTGTTGGAGTATTGTTGGCTCAACTGCATTTGTCGATTGTTGATCAGGTGGTTATTGATCCGTTCGCCCGGCCCAGCAGTTCGCTTCGTGAGCGGCATTTACCAGGTTCACGCCAATAGGTTAATAGTCACGTGATCAAATGGCAGCATCAATTCCCTCGTCCATAGCTGTCTAAAGCCAATGTTCCTCTGACACGGATGCGGATATGATCAATTCTGATCAGCTGTGAACAGCATGCAGGTATTAACCGCACTTTTGAAGCAGAGCGTGCCGCACGAACCCCGTTTTCCTGTTCGCTTTGACTGGGCCGACATCTAGCATCATTTGAAATCAAAAAAGAAAACTAAGGCACAAACTGAGTGAAGCGAACCACATGTTTACTTCCAGTCACCACAGGGCGTAATTCAAGCCATCTACTTGTACTGTTATCATGGATACACTCCGCATGCTTGTGTTGTGCAACATCTGATCATTTAAATCTGTTTTGGACGAGATTGGACTGTAGCACCGAATATGTCGAAAGCCTGCGGTACCTGTGACCATTTGCAAAAACGACCGTTTGCCTTCTTGGTTGTGTAAAAACAGACCGGTCTTTGTCCCAAATCTACTCATCTATACTCGTTTCTCATTGTAGACTGGCTTCATTTATCTGGCAGGATCTTTTTGAAGGACCCCCAAATCTCCTCACACTGCTTACCATTTATAAGTATGGTACGGGGCGTAGTCCCCGAGTTTCCGTCAACCTTATGTTCTACTTGAACCCAACGTGGACTG
>NW_008751793.1:538324-556682 GCF_000715545.1 Opisthorchis viverrini
TACATGTATCGCGATATCTCGAATATCGTAACGAATGAAACATGATGCGGCCTGGAACCCAGCACGGTCAGTTGCCTGAAAACATCACAAACGAGATATTCAGCTGGGTTCCAGGTGAGTCTCTCGAAAAACCAAATTAGTTTGCAAATGACTGTATATGAGCATATGTCGAATTCAAATTCCGGAAGTTTCGGACTGTCTGTGCTGGCGGCACATACTTCAAAATGCCTTTCTTCGGCAAAAACAATCTATTCGGTGGAGTCAGGAATACTAAATTATATGACACCCAATCAACCGGTTACTTCATCCTCACCGAGCAATCAAAACGAAGTGACGATTCTTTCTGTCCTTGAGATTTATGCACCATGTATGATGTAGAGAACATTTATGTACAAATTTGTCCAGATCACTTCATCTTTTGTAGAGCATGTGCAATTTTTACAGTTACTTCAATGTTAAGAAAATCCCATCCACGTGATACTGGTGGAGTTACCGTGACTTTTGCGTGCGCAACAACACTGTGTTGGAGTATTGTTGGCTCAACTGCATTTGTCGATTGTTGATCAGGTGGTTATTGATCCGTTCGCCCGGCCCAGCAGTTCGCTTCGTGAGCGGCATTTACCAGGTTCACGCCAATAGGTTAATAGTCACGTGATCAAATGGCAGCATCAATTCCCTCGTCCATAGCTGTCTAAAGCCAATGTTCCTCTGACACGGATGCGGATATGATCAATTCTGATCAGCTGTGAACAGCATGCAGGTATTAACCGCACTTTTGAAGCAGAGCGTGCCGCACGAACCCCGTTTTCCTGTTCGCTTTGACTGGGCCGACATCTAGCATCATTTGAAATCAAAAAAGAAAACTAAGGCACAAACTGAGTGAAGCGAACCACATGTTTACTTCCAGTCACCACAGGGCGTAATTCAAGCCATCTACTTGTACTGTTATCATGGATACACTCCGCATGCTTGTGTTGTGCAACATCTGATCATTTAAATCTGTTTTGGACGAGATTGGACTGTAGCACCGAATATGTCGAAAGCCTGCGGTACCTGTGACCATTTGCAAAAACGACCGTTTGCCTTCTTGGTTGTGTAAAAACAGACCGGTCTTTGTCCCAAATCTACTCATCTATACTGGTTTCTCATTGTAGACTGGCTTCATTTATCTGGCAGGATCTTTTTGAAGGACCCCCAAATCTCCTCACACTGCTTACCATTTTAAGTATGGTTACGGGGCGTAGTCCCCGAGTTTCCGTCAAGCTTATGTTCTACTTGAACCCAACGTGGACTGTTTGCAAATCAATTTGGTCTTCAGCAACCTTGTGAGCAGTTTCCTTTATGATATGTATGCGATATATATGCGATATCTCGAATATCGTGCCAACTGAATCANTTCTCGAAAACAGTCCATTTTGGGTTCAAGTGGAACATAAGGTTGCCGGAAACTTGGGAACTGTGCCTACCTGATAAGCCCCAAGAAGGGCAAAACAAGTCGTCGGCTGTCGACGGATTTTCAGCAACTTTGTGAGTAGTACATTACAGGGGGTTCAATACTGTTTTCCGAATGGTTACATGACGAGAGTATCAGATTCCACATCGCCCACCTTGATACGTTCGCATTCTAGTTTGACAGTTATTGTTCAACCGAAAAAGTAATCATCCTTGATGAATATTCAAGGCTTTGAAGAAGAACTTGTTGTTCTCAAAGATTTTTTTGAGGTTCGGGATAGTGCGGTCGAGGCTGAGACCACTGCGTTGTGTAGGAAGCGTGTTATTCAGAAAATCTGACGGCGTCTGGCGATTAAGGATGTCCCTTCTAAATTCATATACTTAGCGAGGCTCACTGCAAACTTTTACCCGAGTTCACCACGTTCAATGGTGTGGAACTGGGCTGATCTCATGTTTCTTCTCCATGGTACATGGTTTATAGTTGATAAATTAAAAGTGAACTGGCATTGATTCTCCATTATCCATCTGAATTAAGCCACGGATTTCCGCAGATATGAGCAAGCGAGTAAGTAAGGATACGAAATATTGGGCGAGGAAAGATGACCTTATATAAAGGAAGCTACTCACAAGGTTGTTGAAAACTCTTCGACAGCCCACAACCGGTTTCACCCTTGTTGGGGCTCATCAGATTGAGTCTCTCGTGAAAACCAGATTGATTCGCAAATGAGTGTATTTCTCGAAAAGAGGCAGAATTGTTCACACTATAATTAAAACTTTCATTCGAGGATTCGCCACTTAAAAAGCCAGTCTACATATGTCATGTGATGCGGATCCCGTGACTCAAGACGAGTGCCGCTTTATTCTCTCTAAGCGTCGGTCAGTCAGAATTGTGATCGACCGCCAGGAGGTCTAAACCAATCGCCGGAAGGTCACATATTCAAAAATCAATGGATTCTGATGCGATTGACGCTGCTGATGATTCGCAATAAGGATGAAATACTTGTTTGATGCCTCTCGAATTTTCAGCATAGATTTGCTTCAATCAGAGGATAAAGTTGCCAAAATAACGGTAAGAAATCTCCCTTCTTTTCGTGGTTCCCCCAACTTAGGTGTTACGTTTTTCATATAATATAATATATGTATATATAATAATAATATAATACTAATAATAATATACAGTCAACCGATGATTGCACATGACGCGACGGAGAATCAGCGAGTAGATGGTAACATCTGTTACGTATGCTCGAATAATGATACCTGAAATTAGCTGCTTGTTCAACTGACTTTATTCTTCTCGAGAAATTCAACACTCATTTGCAAATCAATTTGGTTTTCACGAGAGACTCAGCTGAATCTCTTATTTCAACTAGAACATAAGTTTGACGGAGTCTCGGGGACTGCGCCTACCTGATGAGCCCCAAGAAGCGCGAAACCAGTCGTGGGCTGTCAAAGAGTTTTCAGCAAACTTGTGAGTAGTTCCCTTTGTGACTTTATCCTGCAATCGACGATTTCATTTGCACTGTCTTCTGCCGGTTATAAGTTTGCTGGAACCGTTGTGTATAGTTTGAAAATAGTGTTTGGTGAATTGGTATAGAAAATTCCCTATTACCAACGTATCGAAATATTGATTGGTTGATTGGTTGTGGGTCACGTGCTGAAACTATGAGACATTTTTTACTTGTTCCATTTTTTCACGTGGCAATTATACTGTCTGCGACAGCAAAAATTTTTATAAGAGCATCATCGTCATCAACAGCATGACGTCAGCACCGATGCTTCACTGCCGTACAACCATGATTTATTTGAAAGCCTTATTGTAACGAAAAGAGTAAAGGTGGACGGGAGAGGGACTTCGTGCTAGCTTACCACAATCATTCCGAGTTGCCCACACCTCCAGACATTCACTCAGGCAACCTGGACAGAAACTGACAACAAGAGCGCCACTGACATCGCTTGGCAGCCATATCTTGTAGTGTCTCCATTCAGGCGCAGTGAGGATCAGGCGGTCCCCATCCTGGAAGGCGAGTAGCACCGACAGCACCCGGGCCTTTCGTGATCTCTTCATACTCCTCTACCAAGTCAAGGGTTGGCCACCTCGCTGTTTACGCCACTCCGAATTGGGCATGTAAAACAGTACTCTCTTCGGCAAACGATGGTTCGGCATACGTACCACATGTCCCAACCAACGCAGCTTCTGACGCTGGACACATTCTTCAATGGAAGTACCCGTTGCACAACCGAAAACGCGCTTTCTAGCTGCTTCGTTACGGATTCGCCGACACTAACCCACACGAGCTATGGTTCCGAGATAACAATTGTCGAACACCTGAAGACGTCTCAGTTCCGCTGCTCGAATAGGTCAAGTCTCACAGCCATACAACCAAACAGCCTGTACTGTAGCTTGATACACACGTCCCTTCAGATTCAGGGATAAACCATTCTGATGCCATAGGTATCTCAATTTATCAAACGCCACCCGAGCCTTGCAGATTCGTGCATTCACTTCATCCGTCATACTGCAGTCAGAACTAGTACAACTTCCAAGATACGTAAAACGCTCCACAACTTCCAGTACCTCTCCCTGGATTGTAAGTCGCGCGTTCTGTAACTGCACGTCCACGAGCAGGACCTTGAAGTTTGTAGGTTCAAAGTTCATACCAAAGGACGTGATGACTTTGGTCAGTTCATCCAAGAGTACTTGCACCATCTCCTTCTCTTTGAACATGTGAACAATGTCGTCTGCGTACTCCAGAGCATACATTTTCTGAATCCTCACATGGTCGTTTTTTAACATGTGCACTTACAGACATCAGATCGCTTCCTCTGGAAGTATGAACATCAAGCTGATAGACCACGTTCGAAGGCTACCCTGCGGACCGAGTTCATTTATGTCGAATTTAACCCATTTCGTGCTTGGCACAATCTCCCACGAAATTTCAGACATGAATTCATCTTTCACAGTTTTGTTTTGCATTCAAAATGTTCTCATCGGTTTCAAATTTGTTCCATCCTTACTGGGAATTATAGGAGGTGTGCATTTTACTAATCTCCAGAGAGTTTCAAACCCGTGATCTTCGCACTAGCAGTGTGAACACTTCATCGTTTGGCCTTGAGCGGCTGATCAGCAGAGTGATTACAGCGACTGTGACGCCGGTCGTCCCCCCCCCCACTCGCCAAATCTACATCGCTCCTTGAGTGATGCCTCCTGAGATGGAATCGTCCTTCATCCTGTGAAATTATTCTTCATTCCGAGATATCAAAGGATTTCCACTGATCTTAATTGTTATGCTGTCCTGTTTAAGCCTTCAGTACGCATCTGTAAATCCGTCCGCCCATCTGTTTCTCTCGGATCCACATGGGCGCGACTTTTAGCTCCGCGCCGACACTCTGTGGCTTCATACTGTGCACAATGATCTGATCGTATTTGACAGACGGTTACGGTGATGATTTTGACATTATAGCCAATGGTTTAGCAACTGACGATAGGATGCAGAATAGTCTCTTTTGTGGTTCCGTGCTCATCTCCCAGTATCTGTCTTCATGGGAAGATGTGAAAAAGTCTTTGCAAAAAATTTCGCTACGTTGTTACACTGAGTTCCGTCACACAAAACCGCATTCATCATGTGCCTTACCGTGGGTTTTCTCGCGAAGTAACCTCACGGCATCATCCTGTTTATCATCTTATCGTCCCAATATAAAAGTGAATGAGCAAGTAAGCAAAATACCCTCGTTTTCGTGTTCGGCAAACAAAAGAGCACAGTGGTCTGATTGAAACGGCAACTTATTTCGCCAAGGCCCCGTGGACAAGAGGTTGAATATTCTAAAGCCAAGTGGGCCGATCTTTTGGACCAATGATACTCTTGAAGTCTGTGTTGAGTAAACAGTTGTTTGTTCTAAAACCACTATTCTGATGCGTTCTGAGGTGGCAGGAGTTCTGGGCTACTTCATTTAAGCCGTTCCATCGCCAGTTGAACCGATTCCATGGGGAGACCGTTGCAAATTCATGGTTTGTATTAAACCCTACCCCCAACGTTTGGAGGACAAAATCGGTACTATTACCCATGAGCTGTCGCAGACGTTTAGACGGAGAAGTACAACCTCGCCAGCTTGCCCGATCGCTCACTCACTCACTCACTCACTCACAGGGATCCACAGAAGAGTACTAAAACTTCTGTTGAGCAGATAAACGAAGTTATCACTTGTTAGTGTTTTATTTCAGAGAAAAACCTGATTGTCTAGAACTATCAATCTCTTGTTTCATCTTGTGTAATCTGTTTATTTTGATACGCCATTCACGTTCAAGCGCTTTTGTGATTCATCAGGCTTTCGATCGTCCTGGAAAAGATCAACATACAGGTCAGCTGTTTCCCTAGCGATCCGAATTTCGCGTTTGAAATGTAAAACAAACATCGGTTCGCACGCTTGGATCGCCAAGTAATTTGCGAGAACAACTATCGAGGTGACACCATCAGTGCATCGTTTGGAAGCGTACCAAAGCGATTCCTCAGCGTTTGCCTTGGCTTTTCGCCTAACTTGTTGTTAGTATTGGGGCGATTTCTCTCTGGAAAAGAATAGTGATTTGACACAAAACAGGCTTATGTGAATCGATAACCTGGCATTGAATTTTCGGTGTCTGCCCTTATCTGCATTAACACAGCCAGCGAACGTTCTGGATGTTCTACCGTTGCAATGGTTCGTTCCATAATCTACTGAATAATGCACTGTGTCCATAAGAAATTGATTGAAGGAGTTCAAATTGTAACCGAAGGCGTGATGAATTCTGCGTTTCAATCGAATTCCGAAGTGAAGCCGCTCAAGCTACTTACTACATTTGAGTAGGTAGACGAAAAAGTCAAATTGGTTGGACATCCATCGATTTATTGATGAAGGTTATTCCGGAGTTTTCCTGTAGTCTCAGATTTACGCCATTGTTTTTTAACAACGTACGTTACTGCAGTGACATCTTGAAGGGGAATCAGGGGAATATCTCTACGTACAACGAGCAGACATCGCAAATTTTGTCGACCTGGTTGAGTTAGGAACATGCGCTGCTTTCCGTCCTTGGACACCCTTGTACAGATTTATTTCATTTGAATGTTTGTTTGTTCCATTTGGGTTTGTTCGTCAGACATACGCGGTGTTAACTTGCTTGTTATTCTTGTATTTCCTGTATGCCTAAAATGGTTGTCGATGGTGACCTTGAGTTGTTTTGGTGCCTTGATGTACAGCGAGATCGGGTTCCAGTCGTACAGCAGTTGTGGTGTACTTTGGCTACACCGCATCGTGGAGGCCCTTATCGTGTTACCATCTCATGCCCGTTTGATGGCTAAATGATGACTTACCGAAGTTTGGAAGTACAAACTTCCAGGTGGGGTTACAGACAAACAAAGATGTTTCCACAATAAATATTGGCCGTCTTGCAAGCAACTGCTGGCACAGCGTCACAACATACCCATGGGGTCGCTTCGATTAGTGATGAAACGTCCTGTGCCGAATTGCCCGGCACACGAACCAACGGCCAAACATGACAATGTGCAAGATCGTATGCATAGATTAGCGCCGGATAGTGTTACTCACTTCCAAGAATGCCTCCGTGTCCCGAAAAATGAACTGGTTGCCCTCTTTTATGAACATTTTTGTGTAAGCTTCAACGTTATGCAATAAAAGGAAGATTGTAAGCTTTGCGGTTGGAAGTCGTTTTTTCTCAAAAACTAAGACACAATTTTGTGTGTCTTCTTAGTCGTCGTTAAAAGTGGGTGGTCTTTTACCTGATTTGCTTAGGCTGGACGTTCGTCGTTACCTGTCTGCATATCGTGTTTTTTATGCTCCGGTTTTATGATTTCTCAGATAAACAACGCGGATTTGGGCGGATTGTTTGTCGTTCAGATAAATAAATTCACTCGCTCGTTCCTAAAAAGCATGTTTCGGTACCGCATGAATCTTCGCTCTCGAGACAATCGAAAATCGATGGGCAGTTGATACCAGGGCAAAATGTTTGATAATCGGGTTGACTGTCACTAATGGTGCAACTTACAGTTGAACGGAAACTGCAGTACTTTGTGACGCAGGGCTTAAAATGTACACTGGAAAATTTACAGGTGTTCTTCCTCACTAGAAAAAGAAGTACACTGCTTAAATTTTGTTTTCCATATGCAGTGGCAAGCTAGAGTGCTGATTCCAATTCGGGACACTTGGTTTTCCGTGGGCCCCTCCCCTAAAATTTCTAAGGAGAACAGCGTATGTTTGTCGCACAGATGCGCTTACTTGTTAAAGTCTTGGAGGTCTATAATTTTTCGGGCATCCGTTAAATTCGTTTAACTTGCTCGTGTAGATTGCTTTGATTACTGGTATTTGCTGTGATGATCAATTTTAAGTTTTTTAATTCAACTGTAGCGCGATCTTTACAACTCACGTCCGTTTTATCACAGCAAATTACCTCCCACATGCAAGTCCTATTCCTTTGTGTTTTGTGAGTCCAGGTTGGAAAAACTTCACCGGAGACCAAACAAATATAACGCTGGTTGACAAATTCTATTGGCATACAAAGATGCCGAGTGAGGCAATGCCACAACCTGTTGGTAACTTGTTCGTTGTGTACAAATATGTGGACGCACGATATCACTGAAATGTAGATTGGTGCACTTGCCAGTATACTGATCGCTCTATCTAAAATGTGCTCAGTATTCGCACAATGGAATTGAATTGAAAGATATGATGGGATAAAGCAATCCAGTAATTTAGTTAAGAGTACCAGCCCAAACTTTTAAGCCCCATATAGGCGATGCTGAGAAATCCTTCAACCAGACATTTCCGCCAGGGGTATCATTCCTTCAATGGACAATGAAATTCGGTGAGTTGCAAACATATGAAAGTAGATTAAAATGGCTTTTGGTTTGAGCACATACGCAACGAAATACAGCATTTGGCGCAAAACGTTTTACTACCCTCGTAAAACTTCTGCAGCTAGGAGCACTGTGCGGCTATTGGCCCCCTTGGTTTGAGGTCAATTAGCCGCACACACCAATATTCGTTGTGCATCTGCGGTCACTGGTAGTAGTTGGCCGGTCACAGAGAACACAAAGCCCAAGTCTGTATCTAGAGCGCCATTTGGGTCAAGATACAGTATCCTCTACACCAACGCAGCGGGACTGCTCAAAGATGGATGTTGCCCTCCTGGTTTCCAGCCCATGAAGTTAATATACGCCACGGCTGGGATGTTAACGAAAGCCATCAAAAGCTGTTGGTGGTGGTTTGGAAACAAGTGCAAGGTGTATATTTTTTTCTGGTAGATTGTAATCTGACAACCATCGTTGGTGGATTGGGAACCAAGCTAAGAAATAAGCTATGAAGAATGGTTCTTACTGCTTGGAACGGCTGATCTCCGAATACAGAAAGCTGGTGTATGCATGGGAGCCAAATCGCCTGACAGAAAGGCATAGGCATTCTCCAGCACAGGTTTCAACCGTCTGGGTGCATCTGGGTGTTTGCGCCACAAACTATAAGTTAGTTTACATAGCCTGTTCACACCCCGTTTGTCCCAACACTACCATGGGGCAGCCTTGGCGGTCGCGGCCCCAGGTGCCTCCAAACGAGAGAACATGCATTAGTAGTCATTCGACAGACAACGTTCATAATGTAGGTGTCATCCTTCAGGAGTTGCCGCCTGTCACAGTGGTACGATGTATGGATTTCAACCCCTCTCTTGAGCCACTCGGCGTGCCAAGACACCTTTTGTATGGCATGCTCCAGCGAGTCGGAGTGGTGCAACCGGTCTTTCAGGTGGCCGTTTGCATTCGTCGGACAATGGTTGGGTACACCACCAAAGTGAACCACTCCGGATTCTGCGTGTATGGCCGAATTTCGTGTGATGCACAGCGAGCGGGTCGTAAGATGAGGAACAAATCGAGGGTCCGCGCGTCTCAGAAGCTGTAGATCTTGCCGAAAACCTATTGTACGGCGTTGTCCAGGCAAACCATGTGATGGAATGTGCCGGCTGTTCACAAAATGTGTCTAGGAACAAAAATACATGGATATTAGATGATACATACGTGCGTCCTGATAGATTGTCGGGTGTGAAAGTAGCAAAGCTCACTTCACAGACGAACACGACTATAGCCCTAGCAGCGCCAATCTGTCCACAGCAGAAGTCCCAACTTAATAATGCTCGCTTATCATTTCCTTAAATAAGTCGAACAAGTTTACGCATAGGGGCAAAGTGCTCGCTGTCCACAAACGCATACATAACGGGACGCAAGATTCCCATGTCATCCGTTATCAAGAAGTTATACAGCTCGTACCTACATGCCCAATATTAGGTGCCTTAAAAACCTATCCGAAGCGGTTTGTTGCATGCGATCCGTTTACGTTTATTACAGCGTCGGACCAGCGCCATCTGTCGCCATCGAGAAAAGCATGTGTGTCTATAATGACTTTCCTCTGACTGCCACACAATCACGTATCTGGTCTCCTGAAGTTTTGTCAGGACCAAAATCATATCATCTGCCACAATAAAACCTGACTATGCTGCACCTATCCAGCAGAGCCGGTCGAGCCTTCCAATGGTAGTTATATATATACTTAGTGGTAAGAATCTTGCCGCGTTCATCGTTGATGAACTGCCGCAGTTCAAATGATGGCGGTCCACATTTCAGAAGGGCCATGCAAGTGCTCAACTTGCGTTCGGTTAGCCGTCGACTAACTGGAGGCCGATGGCAAAAAACTTTGACAATTTGTGGTTTTGTTTAAAAATAAGAGATGACTGCCATTGGGATGCTTTGCCTCCGTAGACAAAATCGCACTGGACAACCGGCGCCTCGCGTACCGGTTTTTGTTAGCAAATACGCTTAGCTTACTAGCTTGTTCGGACGACTTTCCGTTGGTCTTATCGTCACCTGCTGCATTTATATTACACCCATTCGTAACGCAAAACAGCGTTGGTGCTTCGATTACTGGATGAACGCACAAATACCACATGGTTATCCTTCATGTATTGATTTGATGCCTTCTCAAATGCCGTGAAGGATGCATAAGACAGTTCAAATTTCTCAACAAACGCTCATGAAACCACTTCCAAAGCAGTAGCACAGCAAGGTCAACTTTGAATGTGCGCCAAAAATTTAGAAAGGATATTAATCTGAAACAAATCCCAAAAACGACGGCAGATGACGGCGATTTCGGACGGAGCACATATGCTAGGAGAAACAACATTCTGACGTAAAAGTTTTTATTTTGCACGCAAGGATTCTGCAGAAAAATGCATTCTGAGTCCAAGACACAGCATTCGAGTACGCAGGATCCGACTACTGACGGTGGTCTTGCGACAGTTGGTTTAAACACGCAAAGTTCACGTGGCGTACACCGATGCTGCTTGAAGGGCTGTCTGACTAAAATACAGCTGGGTGAGTAACAGGGAAAATGTTTTTGGCCCGCTTTGCTTTGTTTGATTGCTGGTGGAATCACACAGTGAAGTCCGGATCAACCACGAAGCCGACCTAACCTCTGGTGACATCCGCGACTTGCTCGATGAGCTTTTAGACGATCCCAGGTGCGGACTGCAGAGTATACGAAAAAGCGTCTTATGCAACGAAATTGACAGCCGCGTTAGTTTTCGGATGACAAGTCTTGGAATGTTTTGTCGTCAACATCTTTCACCGCGATGTGACGCGCTACAAGTAGTTAGATTTTACGCGTCACTATTTCTGAGACGGCGGACGGCATAGCTTGTAGTTCCAGTTGCCATATATATACATGCATTTATTCTAACATGTAAATCCTACTGGGCGTAACGTAAAATCCACTGTCCTCAAAAGAGCACAGCAGTGAAAGTCAGTGGCGGGGCTCTTTATGCAACCTCAGCAAACGGATTGGTTTGCAGTTTATTTTTTCTTTGCCCCAACGCTGTATCCCGAGCTTATGCTGCATTATCCGCGCCATAAGTGCTGATGATGGGCATTTTTCTTTAAAATAAATCTTTATGGTAGCGCAAAAGCCATGATAGCAGAACGTCCAGGCCTCACTTTAATGAGGAGCTTGTACATTAAGTGAAAGATATGCTACTTTTTGTCGACTGTGATCGTGGCAATTGCGACGATGTCAGGCGAAAACCACAGTCAAATTCATTGAAAATAATGAAGAGGATTTGGGTGCCGCACCAAGTGGTGCATAACAAAAAATGGAAACCAAACTCTGGCGGTGGCGAAATTCCATGGGTTGATGTGAAAAATAGTTGCATGCACAAATAATTTCAACTTGGGCGCGTATGTAAAGGCCAGTTAGAAATCGATGGAGTGATTGAGGTTTCAACTGATGGGAAACATTTAGATGATTGCTATTTGTGGACCAAGAAGAGCTAGTCGCGCCTCAGTTTACATCTTTTTATGCAGTTTTATTGCAGAATTTGTTAGACTTTAGAAGGGCCTGTATTGGGTTTCCTGTGTCTGCCGCCCTTGTGCCATTGCCCCTGAAAATCTCCACTTTTTTCAGAAAATCAGAACAAGGAACGCTTTACCACTCATTCAGCCACCTTCGAAAGGCGTTCCACTGCCCACAGTGTGGGCCATAGTCAAGAAGTTTCGAATTTTCGTGTCACCGGTAAGGAGAACAAAGACCCTATGAATTCGTTTCTGCAGCCAATACGCCCCGTTTCTCGAGATTATTTTCTGGTATGAACATGAACAGCGGCCAATAATTATGCAGGTGGCTTAGAGTTTACATCAATGGCTAAACCTGGGCCTTTGGTTGCATCGGTATTCAGTCGTCACTGGGTGTTCAGTGGAAGGACGAACTTCAGTGCTAAAAGAAACGCGTTGATTATCTCCCTAGAGGGTCAACGGGCCAAAGGTTTATTACTTTTGAATAGCACACATACGAATGTAGTAATTCAAATAATGTGGATGGATACGCTGGGTAACTCGTAAACCTACGACCTGCACCATGCGGATTTGCCGAGAAGACTTGACTGCATAGTGCGTTTTAGGACCGGAGGTCAGAGGTTCCCTTTGAGACCGTTTAGAAAAGCCCATTTAAAGAAATCGCGATATCAAGATAGAGCGTAGAATGCGGAGCCATGTAGAATAGGGTAAAACAAACACACCATTTCCTCCCGTAATATTTCCTAAAATGATGTTCCGCAGTGGATGGCTGGTGGTTTCCTGCAGGCAAAAGGCAAACCGGGACTAATCCCAATTGGGATTTTGAATACTATTACCGTTAGGATTATTGCCGATAAAAATGAAGACATCACAAGAAACGAGATGGAAATATCGATTTGTCTATGTTCGAAACCCAGGAAATTGATTGATTTTCAAATTTTTACGTAACGACGAAAAACGTCCTACATAATCCCAGGAGCTTGGGGATTCCAAACCAAACAGACCACTGAAAAGTTACTAACCTAAGCTCTTTGGTTTAGCTGATTGGAGCTCTGCAGAGGCTGACTGGTGCATGGCATGCGGCTCGAATCCAGGCTCCATTACTTCAACCTTTCCTGAGTCAGTTGTCATAAAAATACCTTGTCAGTCACAGCTAATGTAAAAGCAGTTATAAGCCCGTATCCCTAAACAGATAACTAACTATCGACGTTTGTGAATGCACAGATAATTCTGTTTCCAGATAACTCAAAGGGACAATTTTTATGACGTGTCATCTTCCAGCGAATGAAGTTACAGGTGTGCCGGAAACGCGGGTTCAGCTCACACTAAAGGGATTGAAGATGACTCCCAGGATATGTGGACATGATTTGCCCCGTTAGTTAAGCTTCTGTACAGGAAACAAAGCGGTGAGTTGCAAAAACTGCAAGTGTCACGTGCAGGACACTGATATGCGATGGAATATACCTTGCATGTTATTGTGGGTTATCTGTTCGCATGTTATTAATAATAAGAATAATAATATTTATTCCCAACCAGTGGGTAGCACACCGTCGGGCACGATCATAGTATTACAGTCAGAATAAAGGCACGACTGGTGGGGTTTGTGATTAATGGGAAAAGGGAAAGTGACGTAAACAGTAAACATTAATGGAGTAGAGTTCATCACACCTGAGGTGGCATGGGTAGGAATCCAAAATTACAAGGTCTCTAGGTAATATGGAGAACATATCAGATGGCACGAGATCTGAACGTTAGGGTTTAAAGGTGGCGGGCAAAGAAAACAATACAAGTGAGGGCATAACAAAGAGCTTCCTGAATGGAACGTGACAAAAACAAAAAAAACTTCAAACTACAGGAAGTGTAGGGCCGGAATAATGGATATGGAGAGGCAGCAGAGCTGCCACGACATGGCAGGCCGGTTTGAACTAAAGCCCGGAACCGTCACTAGGGCTTCATGGCCTTGGGCTATGGTGGATGGCCACGGAAAGCTATGTGGGGTTGGTGTAGTGGGGTAAAATGTATTACGGACAAATGGTAGCAGGAAACGCAGAATTACAGTGTGCAGTGAAGCTTATGCGTCCCACTAATGTTGCAGATGAATCAGGATCGAGTGTAAAAGTTACTTACGAAGCGAGTTCACGCAAACTGAGCAATAATTGACTCATTTGGTGAGGAGTGCGAATAAAAGCCGTCGAGATCTTTACATCTGGCAGAAGGTTCGGCAGATTGCAGTGAACGCCTTCCGGTGGTGGTCGGGGACAGATGAAGGTTGATTGTGGTTGTTGGTATGGGGACCAGTGAGCGAGAGGGCCTGGACAAAGTAAGAGGGGAACAGTTGCGGGTATGCTACCAAACCAGGTACTCCAGCGCCGTACCATCACTGCACTGAAGTACCTCGGTTTCTGGACAGCCCCGTGATGAACGTCGTGATTTAGGTTGTTAGGCTGAGGTGTGCAGTATTGTTGTTGTTGTTTTCCCATTTATTTTCAGGTCGTGATCCCTAACTTTGTGATGCACAAATCGGATGGAGTTGACAACGGCCAAACAAATAGTCCATAGCGCGCATTACCACGGGTCGAAGCTTTTGGAGAAGATGAAATGAGATGAGATCAATAAGGTCTGAAGAGTTATAGGGGTTATCAGACAGGATATAGTCCTTTAATAGGGGAAAAATGAACGTCTACCACAGTTATGGAAGGACATCAGGTGATTTAACAAGACAGGATAAGGATGAATCTGTACTCAGTAGTGTAGTCATTAGAGTCAAGTAAAGATTGCCAGTATAACTATACTACCTGAGACAGGACAGTTTACTGCATGTGGGATAAGAGGCGGTGTGGTGAGGGTAAACCAAACTCGTAACGACTGGGGGGGTGTAAAATCCATGGAGGTTGTTAATAAGAAGGACGATACTAGGATTATCTAGGAAGGAAGGTGAATGCGAGGAAGAAGGTCCCCAGTCCCCGGAGCACTACCATCAGCTTTAATCAGTGAGTGGTGCGTGACGAAGAAGACTTTCGATGCTATACTCGGATGTTGATAGTGGAGAGTCGGAAGTCTGACTGTATGTTTATATGTGTTGTATGTGTCCACTCCTGGGAGCAGCAAATTTGGTTTGTCTTTTTGTTTGGTTGACGAGGTAGGTTTTGGCTCGGTGTAGCCTCGATATTGACGAAGGCAGCTACAGCTATCCACGACGACGTAGGCCATGGGCATCGCAGAATTTCTTCCGGCTATCCCAGGTTTCCTTGTCTTATAGGTAATGTGCATATGAGTAGCCTTTAACTTGTCGTGTGAATAAACTTGATTTAAGAGCTCGTGCTGACGGTGGTGGCGGTCCTTATCCCGCTCGGCTGTGATACCCTCGGGGCACCGTTAGTAGCAGTGGTTGGAGCAGGGGTGGCTGGGTGACGCAAACGATTCAAAGGTATCAGCAAAATTTCCAGGCGTAGCAGATTTACTGGTGACTTGTTCGTGCATCTGAGCTGGTCATCCTTCAGGTACCTGTTCCTCAAAGTTCTCTGCCAGCCATGCGTCGCGTGCCCAAATCATTTTTGCAAAGTACTGGCCAAAGATGATTGAGCAAGAGCGTTCTACATTATTGTGCTCAGCACGATATTAGGACATTGTCCGAAAGAATGAAGCCATGCCTGCGAGTTGATGCTTCTATATTCGCATTTTGTTAATGACTGCACTGACTGCAATCCAATCAAAAGCCGTTGGTGGTTCCGCCTCTGGTATTTATTTCAAATGACCATCATT
The DNA here is from genome assembly GCF_000715545.1 of Opisthorchis viverrini. Lineage (NCBI taxonomy): Eukaryota > Metazoa > Platyhelminthes > Trematoda > Opisthorchiida > Opisthorchiidae > Opisthorchis > Opisthorchis viverrini. The sequence goes on from NW_008751793.1 coordinate 553,912, forward strand.
TTTAAGAAGAGTTTTGAATCCAGCAGTAAAACGTTTGTAAAGCTCTGATTTTGGTTTTTAATGAAAAACAACTACTCAAATAGGTTGCTTGTAAGCGGGTTCACGATTGACCGCTGAACGCGGAGACATGCAATGAAATAGACTTCAGGATCGCAACCATTCCACAAGAAGCGCATGTTCCAACGTGCGGGTTGTCGTTAATACGATAATAATATAGACCAACTACGATATTAAAGTTTACCTTGGTTCGGTGTCCTAATCTTGTGTATGCAGAAGCAAACGTTCACATTTTCGTGTTCTCCACTATTCCAAAATAAGATTGGCAAGATCGAAAGCTAGTCCAGTCCGTGGGTCAAATCACATCAAACTGTCATTCTAGTACGCGCCCCTGGTCTTCAAAGCATGTCGAGTTCTGCGCCGAATTAGCCATTGAGTTATTTCTTGCCCGGAAGGAGTCAGGCATATTGTGTGTTTTCTGTCCTAATGGCTCAGTGCGTTGTGTAAAATGGTGTCAATCAAAGATGCCTGCGTCAGTGAAACATCTAAGACGTGCGATTTCAGGATGCCTCGAAAGTTTTGTCCGAGCTACCAATTTGGTGAGGCTACCCAGCAAGTAGTTTATCAACCTAACTTTCAAGGTAGCACATATAGGCATCCAGCTAAGTGGCTGAGTCTTATGCTGGACCAGAAAACCTGGAGCGAATTTGGATAAATTATTTGGATTAAGGCATGCAAAAGGGAAGAGTCTTGTGGAGAACAAACTCGCAAACTTGCTCGTTTCGTGTCCATAAGCGTTAAAAAACTATCCCAACTGGAGTTAAAAAAGTCACTTGATGGAGACCGAGCTGATGTGAGAGCTAGTTCACCGGCATTTTCATGGATGTCAGATTCTTCTCAGAGGATCGAGCTTTGCAGAAAATCACATTATTTCTGCGTGGTTTGCGATCGCGCAACTCTTGTGGCTTTCGGGTCCAGCGGGATCTCTTTTGATGCATGCAAAGCTGCTTAACAGTATATTGCCTGCAGTAACCGTTTTGAGGAAGCATCCTGTTGCAAGCCTGCAAGTAGGAGCTAACACCGCTTGCAAGGACATGCCCCAAGCATCTATTACATTCATTGCAGCAAAATCCTTAGTTAAAACACGGTGCAAAGGCAGCAAGAGGTTGTGCACAGCTGAGTTGATTACCAGGGACACATCGCAAAATTTTGCAGGCAGCTAGTTATAACTCCGTCTTTTGAAGGGGTGTGAGCAAAATTACTCACATACTTGTCATTTATTCAGTAGGGAGTACATGACAATGGTGGAAATGTTCTTGAGCTTCTACCTTGTTTTGGACATTGACCATCCACACCGATACGAACCCTACGTAATAAAATTTACGCTTTCAAGGTGGCGAGGATAAACACTAACACTGCTTCCTCCCCAGCCAGAGCGCTATCCTGGAAAAGGAGCGTTCGCATCAAGTGTACTGATTCTAGTCATCCATGATGTTGTAGGGTTTGGTTTACCTTGGCTAAATATGTAAGTTAATAGTGCGGTCACATATGGTGGACATCATCCTCTGACGCCATTTACAGACGGTGGATATCTTATGTCTTCGTTTACACTTATGTTCGATTGATGCTGAATATCCCCACAGCAGAAGATGCGTTTTTGGGAAGGATGGCCACCAGACCCAGTGTCCATCCACACATGCCTTTTCCCTTAACTGGGGCGAGCGCCAAGAGTGACTTTTCGAGGACAGCATATTTGATGGTGCCGCGTCAGTAGAAAAAAATTGGGAACTAGGGCCAAAGAATTTCATTCTGCATATATAAACGACGTGCAAGTTTTTTGGCGTGCTGTGTGATTTGTGCATCTAATTTTTCTCAAATGTCTGCGCAACAATTAAGTTAAACGTCACCTAACTCTTGAATACGCATGATACATCTACATCCAGTAGAGCTAACAGTCTACCGTAGTCTCGCCAGGCCCGCTAACAAAAAATAAATAGATACATAAATACAGATCGCCTGGTTTCGTTAGATCGCTGACGTAAGCTGGGAACATAATGGCCGTTGTCCTATTAATCACTCATTACCCCCCCTTCCATCTGCTAAAGTGGATATGTACGGGACACTCAGACAATTAAGTTCGACCAAGGTTGGCTCTCAATGTCAGGCATCTAACACTCACCTAGTCTCGAAAGTAACTAACTAACTAACTAACTAATTAACTAACTAACTAATAAATAAATAAATAAATAAATAAATAACGCAGCTAAATAAGTTAAAGCGCAGGCTCTTTACATTGCACTCGTTGACGCACAGTTGAGGGCAGGATCGTTGCAGGCGGGCTTATGCAAGCTGTCCCAATCCCTTTGTTCGAAATGAAAAAAGACCTTGCCTTACAGTGGTTTAAATGGGAACGTTGTACATGTCAGTTAACGGCGCGTAAATTACTGTGTTGAGCAAAATTGAAGGATCAGGTGACGAGTGTTGCGTGAAATGCCCAAGCTTCAGACAAAAGTTAACAGAATTGAGTTAGAGGGAGGCAAACAAAACTAGAGTTGATGGGTTGTCGCTCTGTAAGCGTCCGTTAAATACGGAGTCTAGTGAATGGCTGAAACGCGGCACGGCAGTAGGATAAAAATGATGTAAGAACTTAAAGCGTGAATTGTGGGCAAAAGAGTTCAAAGGTTGGGTGTTGATCAGGTGGCTGTTGATCTGTTCGCCGAGCTTGGCAATTGGCTTGCAAACGTTTCGTCACCATACGAGGAGACATCATCAGT
>NW_008751793.1:559035-600775 GCF_000715545.1 Opisthorchis viverrini
TTCATCCACCTAAATACATTCTTTTAGGCATTGAGCCTTGACGCTGAGTGCAGTGAGCCTTTGGGGAAGCTAAAGAATCACTTTCTCCGTTTACACTTTTGCACAAATTAGACTCCACTGCCCCTCAGGAAGTTACTTTACAGCTGTCACAGTAGCCATTATGGCTGCTTGTGGCGATAATGCTCTGCATTTCCAGGCTCTAGTTGTATCAGAAAACGCGGTACAGCACATTTCAGTGTCGGTTTATCATTTCTTTGCGTTGAATTCTAGATATGCTGTGGAGGGTTAACTATCCGTTATCTTTGCCGGCCGCAATACCCAATTCCGTGTTACTGAAAACCTTTGGGGAATGCCACCCTCCGATAAGGCGTCTTTGCGTCACAATTCTTATCATACACCAACGTGGTTCTGGCAGCCTGTACAGTTTATGGTTGCTAGCCCTTCTTTTGGTACAATTGTTTCTGGTACTATGGCCGCGGGGTCCGAAGCGTCAAAATCTGTCCTCATGTCGCATGTCGGTATCAAAACTGCTGTTCGGCTCTACATCAAACCGTGTCCTTCCGTATAGCGCAACCTAGCAACAATTTCCAGTGGAGGATACACAGTCCAGGAATGCTCAGGCAGCAGACTTTATACTTTGAGTTGCCGTTGTACCTTCACTGCAGCATTCCAACCTTAGACAGACGGCGTGATTGAGAGATTCCATCATGAAACAGGGACACTAATCAGGACAGTTCATGTCACGCACCGTACTGATGTCATCGCCGTGGTGCATCCAGGTATGATTTTATCTGCGTACCGAACTACAGGTATTTGCATCTCAACTAATAAATGGAAGGGCGCAGTGCATTCCCAGAATCCATCTTGTTCGGCCATTATGTTCCCAGCTTACGTCAGCGATCTAACGAAACCAGGCGATCTGTATTTATGTATCTATTTATTTTTTGTTAGCGGGCCTGGCGAGACTACGGTAGACTGTTAGCTCTACTGGATGTAGATGTATCATGCGTATTCAAGAGTTAGGTGACGTTTAACTTAATTGTTACTTGATCGTATGAGGTGTGGGTGACTAAACAGTCTGTCAGACATTTCGTGCCTCGCCATTTGAAGAGGTGTAGCTAGTTGCGCATGCCTTTGTTATTTAATTTGCGCTTCAATTAGTGATACTAGCAAAGGTTCGGGTTCCAGTTGGGTCCCGAACTTGATAGACTAACGCTTATCAGGTACGTTTTCAATTAACTACCCTTTTTGCAGAACCCCATTTGACTAAAAACATCTATAAAACCTATGTTAAGGAGAAACGAGACTGTTCTTATCACAACACGAGGAGCAGATCTGAGTATCCCGAATGGTCAAAATTTACTAAACATTCTGCCCACTGCGTCATCGGATATGCTCTTGACCACAGCAACTTACCCAAGGGGCAGCTAACAACGGAATACGGGTAGACGAGCTCTCACAACCAAGCTGCTAAGTTCAACTATTGAGTTGATAGGCGTGCTAAATATTTTTGCCTTCACAGAAGGAGCACGCTCTGATTTTCAAAGCGTGTTTGGTATGTTGTACCACGATCAGCTTTAAGCATTCTCAAACGTATTCACTAAGCTGTCATCACCGGGGGTTACATAACTATCTCTCGAGGGGATATTTCTTGGTCCTTGTAGTTTGTCGGTGGCACAGCCCATATTGTTGGGGCCCCATACGGACCTGTTCCCGGTATCATACTGTTTATCATTTAAATTAGGAGCGTTCCGTCTTTAGCGTGCTTATTCCCATTATTCCATGTAAACGGTATCAACGTCTGGCCCCGAACGCTGGGTCCATCCCTGAAGCTGTGCTAGGGATGTCAACGAAAAACACGAGTTACCGGGAGAACCAGTATTACAAGCACGGGTACAGAAAGCACAGCCACTACATTATATGATGTAAAAGGTCTGGTGCAGATTCTTTTCTGTAGCGGTATATCTCGCCCAACTTCTCTACCATCACGCAAGTTTACTTAGGCTACCGCTACGCAGAAGACAAGGGTGGCCACAATCTATTTGGAAGGCCCGCTCCAGTCAAAGGCATACAGGTCTGGAACATGTGTTTGGAAGTTAATTGTCAGCAAAAAATGACACCGGTAATTACTGCTTTGAAATTTAACCCTCAGCCACTCAGCAGTAGCACTTGATAATAGGCGCCCCTAGTGATGGCCCTGCCATTCGAGAATCGGGGACAGAACGGAATTACGACTTGGCCACCCATTTATGAGGGCTGTCTCCCAATGATTCTACAATTGTTTTCCTGGTGGGATTTTAAAGCTAAAGATTGGGCTGTTATAAGAAACACCGATTCAGGAAGGTCATTAGAGATATGGAAAAAATTCACCTATACACCCTTTCTACATATCTCACTCCCTCTGTTCCATATACTCTTATCTACTATATGAACAACGTCAGCCACATTCTGTAAACTCCGAAGTCCCGTATAACAAGATTTACAGCAACGGCCAGCCGGTCACCATTTGAAAGCCGCAATATTTTCACTGAATGTGGGCCAGGTTTGAGGTCGGTACGTGAATGAGAGTATTCAGGGTATCAAGTTCTCTGGTTTCTCGAAACGTTTGTCTAAGTTGGCGAAATTCCAAAGTCACCAAGCATTGCTGAATTTAATGAAGGCACTTTTATCTTTCAAAAATGCAAATTGGGAACAAACTTGCGCCGGAACGTCCAAATAATTTAAACACATATTGAACCCCGCTGGATGCGAAAACAGCGTTGTGGTCATCCATGAATTCCTTGTGCAACAAAATCATTAGGACTGTGACAAACTTGCATAGCACCATGGCGCATGCCTCCCATTCGTTATGGTTAACAATGTTAAAAAAGCTTGGTTTCGGCACAGTTTTGGGCAGATGCGCACCTCTTTTTGTATTGCGTATTCTCAGACGTGCGCACTTATTCTGAAAAGGGATCACTTTTTGGCAGTTTAAGAGACCAGCTTTACGGTGTAAAGCACGGCATGGCCAGTTGCTATGGGTAGCGCTGGGAGTATCTGTCCTCTTTTATTCTTGCCCTTACAGTGGATAATGGGTGCATGTTGGCTAGGTATCAGCAGTTAGCATTGATGCGGTTAATTCTCCGGCAATGGTCAATGAACGAGAGGTAGCTTCTTGTCGGATTTGTCTTCATCTTTTTTGTGGTGCACACATGCATCATGTGAGTGGTCAATCTTGATTGCGCGTACAATTTTGGGTGGAAATAGGCCACAAACAAGGACGGTTTCGGGGAGAATACTGGTTTATTTGCAGGATGGGCTTGATTATGAGTGCTAGGGAGATATGTTTTGTAAGTTCCCATCCAATCTGCCTAGTAGTGTAAACGGCTCAGCATACTTGCTGTGGGTTTGTGCCCATTTTCACATTAACTGTAATACTTTTTCAGACACATTTAGTTTCATGCATTCCGCTGCATATAAAATTTGCTGATTAAGATATGTGAATTCCGACTGTTTTCCCGGTGTACGCAGTAGTTCTGTCCAACCAGCTGTACAAGGACCTACTAAATTTTACTTTGCTCGACTTTTGAAATATTGCGATGTACACCGTTGACTTGAAGCTTCTGGAAGCTCTTCAAAAACTCAAAAAAGTCTTCCAATGCTGAGGGATTTACAGGCCGGGGCAGTCTCTGAGCTGCCATCAAAAAATGTTTCACTCGAACACTGCTAGCCGTCGGGCATTTTCGGCAAAGCTGTGGGTTGTGTGATCCATCGAGTAAAGCTTCCACAAGCTATCAGACGTGCATCAATGTTGGCATTCTCCATCGATGTTTCGAAATTGGTGTTGATTTTAGGCATCAGAGCGCATCTTTTTTAATTTTTAATGTTTGGATATTGCCAACACCCATCTGAAGGTGCTTTCTAAGCAGTCTATGGGGATGTGGATCACTCGTGAGGATCTTTCAAAGAGATCCATATTCTCATTCACATTACAATTCAGAAACCTATCTTTGATCAGTACACCCTGCTTATGGCGAGCTTTCAAAACAACAGTGTTGAGTAAACTCCCTTTAGTTTGTTACGCCTCGCGAGCTCAACCGAAACAAACCAAATTCAAGTATCTAACCGGGCGAAGCTTGTATTAAAGATTGTGTTTATGTTGTCACTGATGAACGTCAAAATATGCTATGATTTACTTTCGTACATTGTCTCGTTAACCGGTAATGGCATGCGATTCAGCGACGGTCGTTGATTTTGAATATTCGTTCGCTTAAATAAGAGCTATAAGCGGAATTCGATTCATGCACAAGCCAAACTGAAGCAAATGATTGGCTGGTGGTAGTTACGTGATCCATAGGTCTACCACATACGAGGCCTGGATGCTTACCAAAGATTTGTCCGAATGGCCACACGTGGCTTGGTGGCCGGGCGGGGTAAGCCTGGGGTTCACCTGGTTCGCGGTTCAAGTCTGGGCTACGTCGCTCGACCCGTTTTCCAGTTTCCCCGTTAACAGTTTCCTCAAAGGATGCTACTGCCTTTTCTGAGTCATATAAAGCATAAAAATATGGTTAAATAAGGTGAAGGCAACCTTATGTTCCGAGTGCGAAAAGTCTCAAATATGTATACACATCCACGACTGAAGTCAAATTTGAATCGAGATTTCCAAATACGTAAATGTCGAGTTCCTGTCAAGCTTTTACTGGAAGGAGTGATGTGGGTAATCAGAAAAAAGTTGTGTGAAGCAACGCAGGACGATGGATACGTCAAGGCATGCGGATTCGTTCTGTGATGTTAAGATTTCTTATTTCATAAACGTCCTACTGCACATATTTCATGTGAAGAAGAACAGGTCTCCCGAAATAAACTATTTAAATTGTATCATACTATTTTCTCGCTTTCATGGAAAGCCCATCTTTCCTTGGTTTATGCGCTTCAATCATTTAACTCGTTTTATCTTGGCTTGTGCACAAATTCAATTTGAACGCGTGCGTTTCCTGGCTTGTGTACGACTAGCTAATCAGAATGCTGGCTGGCGAATAAATCGCATGCCGCTTCAAGCAGCAAATTACTGAAACGTGCCGCGGGAATAGACGGGCCTCCTGTTAGGTTTTCAACTTCCGAAGCCATGTCGCTTTGGTGAACTGTTTTCGGTTTACTTCTTCATGCAGCAAACGCCCCGGTTTACTTCTTCATGCAGCAAGCGCCCCATCTATGGGCCGCGCGTGAATCTGTGGCCAAGTATTTAGCCAATCAGCTGCTGAGATTCTGCTTGGTTGGCTGCTGAGTGTCCCAAGCTGTATGTAGCCAGGAGAGCTGCAAAACAGCAGATGACTGAATAAGTGCATCAATTGTTCTTTATCGGTTAGGGTGGATAATGACTTCCAGTGTGACTCGCCAACTGAAACGAGCGCGTTGTTTGTTTTATGTCATAGAGGAGGTACAAGCATTTGTAATCGTTTTACTGTATTCAATGCTGCAGCAGGACTATTCAGCTGAATAGTCCTCCGTTCAAATATCATCATTAAACCATCTGTTCTTTTCAGTGAACCTCTCGGTCTCTTATTGCATAAGAGTACGGAATACGTAGCCCACATGTATATTCGGTTGAGTTTTGAGAATCTTAAGATCAATTGATCTTAATCCGACAACCAAGCTCAGGGCGGCGATACATCTACAGCAGCACAGAGCTACCGTTGTACATACTTTTACGTGACGACATTCCAGCGGGCTCCTACTCAGTGATTTGCGGATGGCCCACAACATTCATCAAGCATTTCCAGTAACTCATCTCACCTGGCACTTGTAGGTGTGCCCTATCGATAACAGGGCTTGGAATAGACCGAAATAAGGTGAATGTGTCGCTGCCATTGAATGGGACCGCACGATTCAATCCTCAGTTTCTAAGAAGCAACTACTCTTCTCCAGAACAACCGTTATACCCACAATTAACGATACACTCATACAAATATCGTGGTGTCAATAGTAGAGTCGCCTTGTTGCATACAACAAGCCGGGTAATTGAAAACAAGCTGCTGTTGACGCCTTCCTTCTTCATCGCCCTTCTTCCGTCTTCGCTCTTCTCTTCCAGTTTCTAGTGGCATCCCCGTAGCCCCATTATTAATCGGTGACATCCGTTTGCCGTCAACTGTCGTTATTTGCAGTATCTTGAGTTGACTCGGCCGCCACGACCGCAGATACTTCGAAATCCACATTTGAAACCTGACAACGATTTCTCCTTGTAGCCTTTAACGTTCGCATTCGAAAACAGGCTGGGTGACAGACTGATCCAGCATGTTAGCCCGACTCGCTTCCCGTTGGTGCGGGCTGTCTCTCTTAGGCGAGAATTCAATACTCAAGTACGGTTTTTAATCTGTCCCCCTCATCCGTTTCCGCTCGCTTCGGGTTACGAACTTCCGGGGTACCGATGCACACGTAAGTATACTCAGCCAACTGCTAAATTTTCTTTTAGACAAGATGTCTTCCGATGGCGAATTACTGGAGGACATTGTCTACAGACCTGAAAAAATATTGGGCGCTTCACTTGTGAAGCGACGCAACCAGTTAAATCTAGGTAGTAGACCTCGAACAACACAGAAATTATTCAGATGTCGAAGAAGTATTCCTCCTATTCTAGGGTACAATGCCACCCGACCAACTGTCAGACTTCAGATGAAGAAGAGCATCTTCGGGGATCGAAAAGCTCGTGGCTCCAGAAAACCAAAGCGATGATGAGGCTAAAACTATGGAAATACGTGTAAGATGTCCCAGCTGGGCCGCGCAACAGGCACCAAGCGGCCTCCGCTGACCAAAAACAACACTGATAAGAACGGCTCGCCTCTCTCAAAAACAGAAGAGTGATTTTCCCGGACACTTCTAACAACAGTCCAACTAGCCACCTGCAGTTGCTCAGCCAGTTTTCTCACCCGCAGTGCAGCCCTGGGCGATGAAGCTCCGACGGCTTCTGGAACAACTGGATGCCTGTTATCTTTGAGCGTCACCGAGCTGCTGATGCCGACGAATTCCCGTTCGGTCTTTTCAAAGATGGAGGCAAAATCCTCAGTCATCGCCTGACCGTCCCAGGTAACTGGAGCAAGTCAGTAGTGGCGCCTGTTTTCAAAAAGGAAGCTCGCAATGAGTGGTAAACAGAGAAATTAGCTTATCTCATGTTATTACCAAACTGCGTCGCCTATTTCACGTCGTTTCACGAAGATGCGTGGAAACGTGATTCGAGGATTCCGGGCGAAAAGGTTTGTTTTGACCACAAATTCATTTTCCGTCAAATGTTAAGGCAACGATATGTGTGTAGGCGCCCCACAATCTTGGTATCCCGTGACTTCAAGAGTGTTTCCGATTCCGTCGAGCAGTTCCCCACCCGCTTGCGCAACAGGTTATGCTCCAGAAGTTCATGAATGTCCTGCGCTGTGTGTATCCACATACTTGTGGCTGGTGGGAATGTATGGGGACCTTTCCGAACGCTACAAGTAGTGTGACTTAACAATGATGCTCACTCTCTTCAATTTTGCTTAATTTCGTCGTTCATGAGATACTGACGTGAATAAAGACGAAGGCCTAGACCGTTAGGCCGAATACTTCGAATAACCTTTATCGTGACCACTAGCTGCCACTCTTCAGGAGCCCACAGTTGACGTTGAACGCTGAACGTGGATGCCCCTACAGCCTCGGAAGTTTATGATTGTATATGTTCTCTCAAGCGCCACTGAGCTTCTGATTCGGATGACTTTGCAGCCGCATCGTTCCAATATGGGGTGAGATCTTCAGTCATCGCTTGCATGATATGTTTGCCTGCATTTTGGAAAAGGAGACTGTCCCAAACAACTGGGCACGGTCGGTGATAATGCTCACTTCGTGAAAGGGGGCTCATAACGGGTGTGGTATCTGCAAAGAGTCAGCCCAATCCCGGTTATAACGGGACTGTTGGCTTCGCTTGTACTTCGTCGCCTTATGATGAATCATGAAACTGACTCGAGAACAGCAAGCAAGATTCCGGCCTCGTAGGGGTTGCGCTGACCAAATCTGCACACTACATCAGGTGCTAGAACGACACCATAATTAGAACCGATCCACAATTTTAGTATTCCTGGGTTTCAAAGGCGCATTCGAATCAGTTGAGCGGTCCGTTCTCTTTGACACACTTGTGTGAGAGTATACGGAGAGCTCTTCATAAGCCTTCATACATAAGCGGTATCCGTCAGGAGTGCCCACTGTCTCCATTCCTACTTACTTTCGTGATTGATGAGATAACGTGACGAACCCTGGTGTTGATGAAAACCTTGTCGATCTGGAATATACAGACGACATTGTTCTCGTGTTTGGAAGGAGAATGCGGTGTAGACTTCCTGGATGGACTGACCGAAGTCTTCCCATCCTGTGGTATGCACTTTGTACCCACAACTTTGAAGACCATGGCCCTGAACATGCGGTCATTGAACACACTGTTTACAATCGAGGGAGGGACACTCGGAGTCGTGGGGCATTTTGCATATCCTGACAGTTGTACTAGTTCCGACTATAATATGACAAACAAGGTCAGAGCACGAATCTTCAAGGCTCGGGTCGCATTTGCTAATTTGAGACAAGTTCTATGCCCTTGAATCTTAAGGGACGTGTGTGTCAGGCTAGACTACGCGCTGTCTTGTTGTATGACTGTTCGAGTAGCAGAATTGAGACGTCTTCAGGTGTTCGACGATCGTTGTCTCAGAACCATAGCTTGTGTGGTTTGGTATGGGTGAACCCGTGACGAGGCAGTTGGAAAGCGACTTTGGTTGCGCAACGGGTGCTACCATTGAAGAATATGTCCAGCACCGGGAGCTGCGTTGGTTAGGACATGTGTTTCGTATGCCCAACCATCGTTTGCCGAATAGACTGCTGTTTTCTATACCCAACTCAATGTGGCAAAAGCAGAAAGTTGGCCACCCCCTGACCTGGCAGAGGGGTGTGAAGAGATTACAAAATGATAGAGTGCTGTCGATGCTGCTCGCCTTCCAGGACGATTACCGCGTAATGCCCACGACGCCTGGTTAGAGACGGTGCAAGATATGGCTGCTGATCGATATTAATGGCGTTCTTGTCACTTTCCAACCACGTTGCCTTTATGCGTGTGTAGGTGTAGGCACCTCGGAATGATTCTAGTAAGTTAGCTTCAAGTGCCTTCCCCATCTGCCTTTATTCTTTTCTTTGCAGTGGTCGTCGTTCAGCTGTGGCACCCTCTCGGTGCCTAATAGCCATGCCATGTGTTTCGTTTCGCGAAGTTCAACTTTATACAGCAGGACTTACAGTCTTCAACACGCCTCTCAGAATTCAAGGAGTGACACTGAAGGCTATGTATTTCTTAGTAGTTTCATTATCTCGAGCGGCAGTATGACAGATGAAGTGAACACACAAATCCCAATAACCAGAATTGTGTTTGCCACTTGTGGCATCATAAGGACATGTCGCTGAGTGTCACTGGACGCGTGCATCAGATTACAGTGCGTGGAGGGTTGTTGTACGGCTGCGAAACTCTGCCAGTTCGGGTGGGTGATCAGAGACATCATAACTTGAGCCTGGTGGAACCAACGAATTGACAGTGCGGTTATCAGGAGACGTGTTGTGGATGAGGCCGACCGTACTCCACTCAAATGATATATCCAGTCAAGCTAAGCTAGTTGGGCACCAATGTTCCCATCTGCTGTTGCTGCCAGCGATGTTGATGATTCTCAGGCCATATATTCCATGAGTCAGCGCTTCCGAATCACCGAACACGTGGGGAATGAAATAGGAAAGATCTAAATTCTCTCTTGGCGCTTTAATATGCATGGCTGTGCTTGGGTCTTATGGGCGTTCTCAGAGGCACAGCATGCACCAATTTTAAGACAGCATAAGGTCTAGGCGAGCAATACATGTTCGACAATTTGACGTGGATATTGACAGCGTCTATGTGAAAAGCATCTCGTATATGTAGCGAGGTGTTATTTGGTCTATGGTTAATGTGCAACGGAGTCAGGTAACTGATGATAGATGACCTAAGAATGTTTGCTTGCATGGTGGGAAGGTGTTCAGAAGGAACATCGATGGACGAAGAACTGTGCGGGCAAATGGTACTTCTCGGTTGCTCAGGCCAAGCAACGAGGTTTGGTTGACGTACTTCACCTTGAACTTTTTACTCAAAAGTCTGACCACCAAATCAACAGGGTGGATATATGGTGGGTCATACCCCTATTCCTCTCAAAAATTGGACCCACGAGGCAGTGGACAGTAAGGTTTTCACGGGGGACCCATCCCGGAGCTGTTGACTCGATGGTCTGACCTACTTGACTACAACGGGCTAGCCCATCCCTGGGCACAGGAACTATACACAGCTGTCTCATTTTGGTACGTTTGAAACCGCATCCTGTAGAAGATGTGGAAACACGGACGAATTTGTAATTCATTATCGGGTTTGCATCAAACCTGCTCGAACTGCCATTACTTTTTACTAATCTTGGGAAGAGAAAATCTTATTATGGCGTCATTTGATGCAACCTGTCAGTCCAAGACAGCTGGAGCCCACGAAAGTCAGCAGGCCCACATTACTACCGAGAGTGCGGACCGGAAGTTTTGTGGTTCGAACTTAACGTCAGCATCCCCGCAACTTGGGCAACTTGAGGGCGCCTCAGCCTTTGCGCTTCATTCGAGTACCTCGGTAGCTAGGTAACGGTAGGGTGTTACAGCTGAAAGATTATTTTCATTATTATTTTATTACTACTGACCGGACAGATTCAGTCCGTAGAAAAACGTTCAACTGCAACACACTTTCGGCGCCTGGCCGCCATACTACCTGAGGCAAGCGCCAGGGCCGATGTATTGAAGGGTTGCCCAAGCCTAGACAGGAGCAGCTGAGATATCGAGGCGGGCTTTGAACCTTGTCTCTTCTAGTTAATAAGTTCGTGTCTTAACTGCTGAGCTGAGCGAGCGGTTGCCTATTCTGAATACGTAAAACTGTGAAGTAAAGGACAGATTGGTAACCTAACTGGGTATTTTCATGCGTAGCACGTTTCTATGAGTCTCAACACCATTGTCTTACCAGAAACCGACATCTTTTAAGCCTACTTCTAGTAACAGACTATCTTACAGAACAACTTATTCTCTACCTGGACACACCACGCGCGTGTTCTCTCTAGGGAGCGTCACAGAAGTCCACTTTTCTTGCGACCACATTCTTCCAGCCCTATCGATCTTGATATTAGGCGCTCACACTAAATTTCAATGCTGACGAAAACACATTGAAGTTAGACAGCAGAACATTGGCACGTCCCTGCTTCCCTGAGCACAAATAGAGCCTTTTAGGGCTCACGATGTACCTTCGAGAAATAGATACTGTACTAATATTTTTCGTATCAAACATTTTTCTTCATAATCCAGACCACCCTCGTTGATGGCTTGGTTATGGTTAAATGGACACACGCTGCAATCTCGTCAGACGTATAAACCAGGACTCAAGCCAAATGCTTTTAAAGCAAATATCATGCCAGTGTTTTCCCGGGGACGCGCTTCACGGCTGCTACTGTAGGCCTGGAAATAGGAGGCTTGACAACCCTACCGAGCCGCTGGAACTCTTTTTTATTTTGGATAACAATCTTCTCCCCAAGCTCTGCAATACCTTCCCAGAAGCTTCACTTACCTGCAATGAACGTCGCCAGTCAGAATGAAAAGCATTCAGATAATGGGTATTTGGTATTGTCACACGCTGCAATACCGTTTGATAACACATCGTCTTTTCTGTTGTTGCAGCATTCGAAAACCTACGCGATTCGATAGCATTTCTAAGCCTACCATAGTGGAACCTCTCTAGGATGCTCTCTCAATTTATATCGCTTGTGCTCATTCTGTACAGATGTGGATTAGCACTCTCTTGGGACGTAAGTCCATCCGCTCGTCATAACCATTATTACGGTTTCAGATTTCCGCCCAGTTGAATCCCAACTGTAATGTCTCTCAGTGTGATTTATTCAACATTGTTTATGTGAGAGCCTCAAACAGCACATCGTCTGTCCACTGCTTGTTTGCTGCGTCAAAACGAATGGCTCCGTCCGTTCTCATCATTCACAGCTCAAATCAGTCCGCCTATCTGCATGTCAACTGGAGTTTGTTGAATTCAGAACCGTCAGACCCTACGGAAGCGATTGTCGTAGACGGAATAACCCAATCCTATGCTGTTACCCTGCTTGATGTGAGTGCCTATCTACTTGACTCTATTGTAAACCACTCTTCTAAACTGGCTGTTACTACAGCTTCGTAGGTTTTTTAACAGGTACACCTTTTTACCAGAGAGTAACCTAATGTAACGTGCAGTAGACCATGATCTTTCGTTAAGACGTATTCTTGGTTTTAGTAGTACGGAATGTTACTAAATGAAATAAAACAAATCGTTCAGTTGTAACACCCTTCTGGTGCCTAGCAGCCATGCAACCCGGGAGAAGCATGAGGGCTGAGATACTGCCAGGTTGCCCAAGCCTAGACAGGAGAAGCCGAGAGGCAGAGGTCGGATTCGAACCACGGACCTTCCGGTCAGTAAATTCGCGCTCTAACCACTTGAGCCATCTCGTCCATACAGAATGTTACTGCCATCTACTTAGTATAAACAAACTCCCGAAGAGACATTTCCAGCCGCAGTGATTGATTTATCGACCCAACCCAAGGAGGTAGTTCCAGAATCGAATGTTCTCATCCACTAGCCGAAGTTAGCCACATAAAATAGTCACATTAGGACGGCTGTCAACAGTGTTCCTGCATTATCCTGATCCTCCAGGTTGAGGGTTGAAACATGCGCCGACTTGTTCCGTAGAAATGGTAATGCATTTGTATTTCCCGCCAAACACCGCTGCCTTGCAGTTAGGCTTTTGAGCCAATGGCCTCGGTTGATGACTCTGATCGTCTTCCTGTCTAGGTGTGGGCGCCCTGACTGAATCCCAGCCCACGTAGCACCATGAACTGTACACAAAAATAAACTCATGATGATGGTCCTACTAGATCGGAGTAACCGAAGGTAGTGAGTTTGAAGAGTGAAGTGATCCAATATTATTATTAATTCTAATGGATTTTAGTTTGCAAGTGAGGTCGATCTATGCCGGGAACTTTACAGCTGTTTCGTCAGTGTTAAGAATCATCAGAAGCGCGCATCGTACGAACCTCTAGGGCGATTTGACTAGTGGTTGGAGACCATATCATTCGGCCACGATTGGCTGATATGCAATGAGATTGACCCACGCACTTCGCTTCATGTGGTCACGTGTTGACTGGATTCTCGAATGACGACTTCCCAGATAGGAGACCCATGTAACCCGTTTGATATGTTCGGCTTCACTGCCTTACAATCATGGTTGTTGATAGGAGACCCATGTAACCCGTTTGATATTCTCATTTCTAAGTGGATTGTTTATAGTTCGATGGTATTTCAGAATTTTGAAATTAAATAAATTTAACTTAATCAATATGGCTCAAGTGGTTAGAGCGCGAATTTACTGACCGGATGGTCCGTGGTTCGAACCCAACCTCTGCCTCTCGACCTCCCCTGTCTAGGCTTGGGCAACCTGTCAGTATCCAAGCCTTCGTGCTTCCTTCTGGTGGTATGACAGTTAGGCACTGGAAGGTGTTACAGCTGACAGAGAGATTTAACCCAACCACTTTAATTGAATTATAAGTCATCCGTTCAGAAAGGGAAAGATTCCACTGGTCGCAGGAGTCTCTCAGCTAAGAAGTTATTACTCGAGGAGCTAATCAACTCACAACCGCGTCATATGACTCGTGGCAGAATGGTTTACTCGTGGGTCTGAATCTCCATGGTGACTCGTGGGATGCCACTGCTGATTATTGTCAACAGGCCTGGGACGGCTGTGCAGTGCTTCTTGATTTTTCAGCATAGGTTGGTTGCACTTGTAGAAAGAAATCGACCACAGTTTCAACTACCGCCCACATCGTTTAGTTGTAGCCCCCTTTCGATGCTTAACTGCCATGCTACCTGAAGGAAGCATGAAGGCTGGGATGCTGCTAGGTTGCCCACGCTTAGACAGGGGAAGTCGAAATGTAGAGATCGGTTTCTAACAACGGACCTTCCGGCCAGTAAATTCATGCTCTAACCACTGAGCCATCTCGTCCCACTGCCGCCAAACCATCAATAACATATTGTTCACGACAATCGCTTTATACCAGCAACCCTACTCCGTACACAGTTGTCTCAACGTCCTTAATTGGGTTGAAGTAGGTGGCTCATGCGTAGTTCACGACCCAGTTTCCAGGACGTAACACCCATTGAATGCGAGATCGCCGTATCGGTGCCCAAATCTGTCTCAGCTGCATAACGACTGAGTGTTTGGAGCACCTATTCAGGTGGAATTGAGGACTTCAAACACAGTGACAAGTCGTGGAAATGATCCGTTTGGATCTCTAATAGGTTAACACTCAATCCTCGTCAAGTTATCAATTCTTCGCTTGGTAGTTTCAGGCTTTTACTGTCCAGACGAAGCGTCCGCTGATCAGTTTGTTCAGCTGGTGAATAGGAATTAGTCTTGAGACCAAACGCTTGAGTTCCAGTAAGAACGTTGACGATGATGTCGAGATCCGGTCCAAGCTAGCAAGAAATGATTACCATTTGATTGAGAAACGACTTCACCGGCAATCAGTTGATTGTCCCAATAAACAAAGAATTCGTTCTACGCACTGAACAAATAGTTAAACTACAGGATGCATTTACAATCACAAATTGCCCTCAGTGTTTCATGTCTACACTCTGAGTAGGACACCTCCCTTCGTGGGAGGGGACTATCACCTACCTGACCTATCACGAATATATCTGTGATAAACTAACTTGGCGAACTCTCCCGTCTTCACTGACTCGACGCACTGATCTTCGGATGACATCCATCCAGCCTCAGATAACTTTCAAGCCCATGTGCTTCGTTCGGGTTGCTTGCTTCACAGCGCAACACTATTTTTCATTGTGCGACTTTCATTTGACGCTGACATACCATTAGCAGCGATCGGTGACTCCCATTGTGCTTTAAGAATAGTTCGAAGCTATTGGTGGGCAGTGTTTTGTCATTGGCACAAGACCCCAGTACGAGAAAAGTGAATATCGCACATCGAGTTCTAAGTTTCACGAAGAAAGCAATCGTCAAGACAATCAGTGGCTACTTCGCGTTGGTAAGTGGAGATGAGATGCACAAATTCGAGTCCAAGTTGAGGAATCGTTTTCCACGTTCATATCTGGTTGAGGCCATTGTTGGCGCATTTCATCGATTCTGTTGATTCCACTTGCAGTAGTGGGATATCAGTGTACGAATACTCAGTTTTTTGTCTACGGCCCGTTTGTGAAGTGTACACTTTTTAACTGAGCGCTGTTCAAACTTTCATGGAAGAATAACGCCGCTAACAGACGGTTTCGTTCTGCTTTACGGCATAGTTATCGAGCCGGGGCGAGATGGCTCAGGTGGTTGTAGCGCGAATTTACTGATCGAAATGTTCGTGGTTCGAACCCGATCTCTTGACTTCCTTGTGTAGGCTTGGGCAACCTGGCAGTATTCCAGCCATCGTGCTTCCTTCGGGTGGTATGGCAGCCAGGCACCGAAAGGATGTTACAGCTGAACGCTCACTGGCTCACCAATCCCAGGCGAGTTGGCAGAGAGAGCACATCTGTTGTTGGTGGCATTCTATGAATTGCATCAATATTATCCGAGTCGAGATGATGGCCAGATTTATCGAAAACATATTGCTATTGAATATTTATCAAGCCCACACTAATAGTTATCTCTTGTCTGTGGATCTAAACGCCTGTTCGCATATATCGGCAGCTTCAGGCATATGAGGACGGTTCTGGTGTACCGTTACCAATAACGATAGCAGTAATACTCGTTCAATCATAATACTTCCGGTATCTAGCTGCTATGCCATCCGAAGGAAGCACGAGGGCTGGGATACTGCCAGGTTGCCCAAGCCAAGATAGGGGAAGTCGAGATGCAGAAGTCGGGTTCGAATCACGGACCTTCCGGTCATTAACTTATTGAATTAAGCACTTGTTTATTTATTTATTTATTTATATTTTTTAATTTTTAATCTTTATTTATTATTTATTAATTAATCATTTATCTCAAGCTAAGCTGAGTGGAAAAAAGAAGCCATGCTAGTAGCCAAAGTATCTGTTTGGTTTAACGGTTATCTGTGTCATTCTTTGAACTGGTCATGCTATACTCAGTTGCGCAAAGTTTAGAGATCGCTCACCGGATCAGCAGTGCTCAAGTACGTCAAACGGCATTTAGAAATGATAACTCATCCACGACAGATGAACTGATGACACTGCATGTTGCGCTGGCTTGACCACGTGTTCCGTATGCTAGTCGACTGACTTCCTCGAAGGGTTCTTTTTGCAGAACCACACGAAGGGTGCAAACGAGCTAGAGGAGGTCAAACAATGACTTGGCAGTGAAGTATGAAAGCCATTACCAACAAACTCAGCTACGCTGGTCAGTACTGTCTCCGTAGATGGGAACCCCGAGACGGGTCACATTGCCAGACATGGCCCAATCGCGCCCTCAATGGCGCTCGTGCATCCAATCCATTGCCTTCAATGCATAACTCCCTTCCCACTCTTGCCGTAGTTAGAAGTTCACCGACAGACCTATATTTACGCACCAACTTATCTGCTTCCGCCCCCAACGCGCAGCTACCTAGCCCACCTTCCCAAATCATCGGTGGACGAAATTGTGGCAGCTACAACCACTGTGAGACAAGTACGCGGTTCTTACAACTGATACTGATGGTGATGACGATAGAATTCGCTTACTTGCAGAACAACCAAACTTAGACAGGTGCAGCCGAGATGTCGGGGTTGGATTCTTACCACGGACCTTGCGATCAAAAAGTTAGTGCTTCAACCACCCAGACATCTCAAGCTCATTTGCATTCTCAGTACTTCGTTGCTGGATACCAAGAATCGCATCTTTGTGATTGTTGAGTAAACTGTCAACGACTTTCCGTCTTTCCATACTGCTTACTAGAATTGGGGCGAGATGGCCCAAGTGGTTAGAGCGCGAAGTTACCGACCGAAAGGTCCGTGGTTCGAACCTGACCTCTGCCTCTCGACTTCCCCTATCTAGGCTTGGGCAACCTGGCAGTCAGGCACCAAAAGGGTGCTACAGCTGAACGATTTCTGTTACTAGAATTACATAAAGTTGGGTGACAGCGGCGGATGGCTCGCAACTAGTTTCCAGAAAGTAGAATCACCGATCCTGCCCCACTGTTGCATCTAGAAACTCAGTTATGGACAGGTTTGCAGTTTTCGTGGATAAGGATCCTAGACAAAGATGTTGCTTAACAGTACTGTGTCACTTTTCTACTTGCGTTCCTGTTCCTGATGGTTGATTCGCTGTGTAGTTGATTTCCATGAATTGTCCGTTATCGGTTCACTATCTGTGGCCTAAGAACGACTCGATGTGATACAATCATTGTTAAAGAAATCGTTCAGCTGTAGCACCCTTTCAGTGCCCATGCCACCCGAAGGTCGCACGAGGGCTGGGTTACTGCCAGGTTGCCCAAGCCTAGACAGGGGAAGCCGAGAGCCAAAGGTCGGGATCGAACCACGGACCTTCCGGTCAGTAAATTCGCATTTGGGTCATCTCGCCCCGATGTGGTACAATGCTTCCGATAGATGAATAATCGTCAATAAACGGCTACTTCTTGATGATGAAATGTCTTCACACTTTTGCATGCTACTGCTCCCGTGAAGAGCATCGGTTTCTTTAGTGGCATGTCACGGGAATTGGAGCTAGGGGCGCTGCCGATCTTTTGCATTTCGATTTTTCACTTCCAGCTGGACTTGCCAGCATGAATTGATCAAATCTTGAAAACCCCCCATTCTCGTTTCTTTTCTCAGTTGGTGGAGTATAATGACAAGGCTGATACAGCTGATCTATCCCAGCCCCAATCGAATGCCACTGATATTACCTATCGTCGATTCAGTCAATTGCGCTGGAACCTCACGTCGGACAAACTACCTTCGAATTCGCCACCCTACATGCTGACGGGTGATGAGATCCTCGAGATTACTTATTCAGGAAACAACACCGATGCGGTGTTTTCAACTGGAGGTCGTGTTGATCTGAAAGTGAGTGATTTTCTAGGCTAGTCATCGTACATGTTTGTACCCATGTTCGTCGATTAGTTCTCTCTCCCCCCCCGCTCGAGTTTGCGTGTCCACTTTTTTCAGGTCGCTGCACGGGTTGGCTAGATTGGAGGGGGTGTATGGGACTAAGTGCACAAAAGACCACAGACCAGCCATCATGACAAAGAGAGAGCACTCTCCTTGAGACGTACTCATATTCGATTTCGACCGACAGGTTTGCCTGCCCAGTTACACTCGCCTGTCCTTTGTCTGATTGATACATACATGGACAGACTCCCTTGTCACTCATTCATAGAGATTTTTTCGAATCTAAGTTTGAAATAGGGCGAAACCGGTCGTTGGCTATCGACGGATTTTCGGCAACCTTATGAGTAGTACATTACAAAGATATACGTGTATCGCGATATCTCGAATATCGTACCGACTGAAACATGAGGCGGCCTGGTGCAGCACATTCAGTTGCCTGAGAACATCACAAACGAGAGATTCAGCTGGGTTCCAGGTGAGTCTCTCGAAAAACCAAATTAGTTTGCAAATGAGTGTATATTCGCTAAGTTTGAAACTTTTTACGTTGAACTTGTTTCCTGGTTGGGTTAGATTCCCTGTTTTGGGGAGAATTTTGTTCCCATTTATACGACTCTGTGGTATTGGAAATGCTTTAATCAGCGAACTGATAGTTGAGGGCTGTTCTTCGTTCGGAGCCCCTAACCCTAGGCACAACACTCGGACAACACAGCGCGGGAATGCTTTTGTAGAATTCCACAGTGTCTCCCTCTGCACGGTCGTTGTAACTTCTGTTGACGGCGTTGTTTTCCGAATAAAATGTGGCTCCAATATCTGGTCAATACAACCACAGCCTGGCTTTTGGCGCACACAATTTGACCACCAAGTTTATCCGACTGATTCTCCGATAGTCTGCACATACTATCTTGACACCCGTCTTAGATACGTGTATTCTAATATCTACAAGTACCATTCTTCCGAGATTGTTGTATCAGACGATACAGTTAGTGAAGTAATCTGATGTTTTCGAGAAATACACTCATTGGCAAATCAATTTGGTTTTCACGAGAGACCCAGCTGAATCTCTCGTTTATGATATTCTACAACTGAAAGTGCTGCACACAGACCGCCTCATGCTTCAGTTGGTACGATATTCGAGATATCGCAGTATATTTTCATAAAGGAAACTACTAACAAGGTTGCTGAAATCTCTTCGACAGCCCACGACAGGTTCCGCCCTTCTTGGGGCTCATCAAGTAGGCGCAGTCCCTGAGTTTCCGTCAACCTTACGATCTACTTGAACCCATATTGCACTGTTTTCGAAAAATACATTCATTTGCATTTCGATTGTGGAATATTATAAACGAGGGATTCAGTTGAGCCTCTCGTGAAAACTCAATTGATTTGTAAATGAGCGTATTTCTCGAAATCAGGCCAATTCGGGTTCAAGTAGAACATAAGATTGACGGAAACTCGGGGACTGCGCCTACCTGATGAGCCGGCCCCAAGAAGGGCGAAACCAATCGTGCGCTGTCGAAGAGTTTTCAGCAACCTTGTGAGTAGTTTCCTTTATGAAAATAATCCGATGTTTGCTTAGAAATCGGCCTCGAAAACCTCATTAGGAATCCCATCTTAACCTTGTCAGTTTTGAGTAGTGTGACTACTTCCGTTTAGTCTACTTTATTCAGAAATTCGCAGTGCACGGTGTTTCAAGTGGGTCGACTGGGCTGGCTACTCGATGCCTAGAGGAATCGTTGATTGGAACACTCAAATAGCCCTGTCGCTTCTTTCAACATTTTCTCGTGCTTCACTCAAAGGTACGAACCACGAGCGATGTGCATCACTTGGATAAATTGACCCCGTACTTTGATGTGCGCTTTGCTCCCAATGTGTAAGGTCAAATGCTTCTGGACATGCACTCGCTGAACACGCCACTTACAATCCAAAATAAAGGCAGTCAAAAGTCTGGCGCGTTTTGTAGCACGCGAGGCCAGTGGAGGAGGCTCTAAAGCTTGGATTCGGCGTGTGCTGATTTGAGACACCTATGCTGTATCCCTGAATCTCAAGGGACGTGTGTATCAAGCTACAATGCGGGCTGTTTTGTTGTATGGCTGTCAAACTCGACCTCTACCAGCAGTCGAACTGCGCCTTCTTCGGGCTTCTGACAACCATCGTCTCAA
This sequence comes from Opisthorchis viverrini, assembly GCF_000715545.1. Lineage (NCBI taxonomy): Eukaryota > Metazoa > Platyhelminthes > Trematoda > Opisthorchiida > Opisthorchiidae > Opisthorchis > Opisthorchis viverrini. The sequence goes on from NW_008751793.1 coordinate 579,349, forward strand.
AACGGTAGCTAGGTTGGTGTCGACGAGTCCACAACGAGGTGGTCAGAAAACGTGTAGTGTGGCATGGACTTTAATGGAAGAATGTGTCTAGTGCCAAAATCTGCGGTGGTTAAGCAATGTGTCGAAATGCCAAATCATTGTTTGTCACAAATACCACGGTTTTCCGTGTCCAATTCATAGTGGCACAGGCAGAGAGGTGGTCATCCTTTGACCGGGCAGAGGAAAATGATATCGAGTTGTTGGTGCAACTCGCTTTGTGTTAGGCGGTATTCCACACGGATCCCCCTTCACCACTGGCACTCAGGTGCTGCTACGGCCGAGAAGTCCATCCCACGCAAGATTGGTCAAGAATTTGGGACGCTTGCCGGTCCGGCATCAAGACGAGATCCGATTGGTCGAAAGTCTGAACCCAACAGCCAATCATGACCCGGTTGCCAATGGCGCATCCAGAACGCGTCAGAAATTCCAGAGAGTTATAACCGCCTACGCTATATATATACGAAGTGATGTACAACTGTTCCTGACTTCGTTCTTGGGCGTTAATATACCTTGTGCACCCTTGGTGGTTGTTTTTGACGCGAACGCTAGCTTGGGAGGCTCAGACCGAGAATTAAGCTGAGAAAAATACCGTTACTACACTTTGCGAAGTGGTGTGCGCGTGATCTTCCTGTGTACGATCGGAGGCGATGCTAGATGAGGCTACTCATCGATGTCAATGGCCTCGTCGTCAGTGCCTGAATGGGTGTCTGTCGGAATTATTGTGGTAGCACTCTCTCGGTACTTAGCTGCTATGCCAACAGAAGAAGGCACGAAGGCTGGGATACTGCCAGGCTGCCCAAGCCTAGACAGGAGCAGTCAAGATGCTGAAACCGGTTTCGAACCTCGAAACTTCCGGTCCGTTAGCCGGCGCCTTATCCACTGAACCATCTAGACGGCATCGATGAGTCCCTTCTCCATCCAATTCTATTCTTTTCTTCACAGTAAGTCATTTGGATAACTTATGGGTATGTGACAGCGGAGCGTCACTGTTTGAACACTGAAATATGCGCGTGGTACGTATGGACCAGAATGCCAGCTAGTTCGAAGGACGTTAATCATACAGCTTCGAAAGTCTTAATTTGCCACATCCACTTTCCAATAAGTTCGGAAATCAGGTCGATGTACCAGCATCAACTGCCCTCCGTGCTGGCAAACTTGGATCTACTCAGCTGTATGAGAGAGAAAGATAGCCCAATTTTAAGCACGAGATCCGAATTGTTCAGCTGTAGCACCCTTCCGGTGCCTAGCTACCATGCCACCCGAAGGAAGCACGAGGGCTGGGACACTGCCAGGTTGCCCAAGGGTGTGTGATAGCGGCATTTTCTAAAACAAAGTGGTTTCACTCAGAGCGCTTTCTACCGCCTTTATGATTAACCATACATACCGAATGGAAGTAAATCACGCGTTTTTAATCTGCATATGTTACTGGGAATGAATCGATTCTCGCTTGGCTTCTAGGTGGAAATGCTGGAGTCACATCGGTTCCCTGCAGCTGGTGCATTCTTATTGGTCGTCATGATATTTGAGACGATGAAACTCGTTAGCAACTTAATAACCGAAGAGATCAAGCGCTTTTCGACGGCACGAGATCATGAGGAATTAAGACAGCTAGTCGCTGGGCACTTATATTCTCCGTGACATCAAAGTGCCACAGGATGTGATGAGAACTAGAGACATTCTAGGCAACTCAGTAATCGATCCGATGACAGAAGGACTTGCGACACGCTTGTGTTTTAGAAAAACTTGCAGCTAGTCGGTCGTTTTCGTCACGTTACACATTCAAATTTCAAAACATCTGATTGGTTATCCACCGAGCTTGATCATTGGCTTGCAAACAGCATGTGTTTGGATGGGTGACTCCTTCAATTCGGCTGGGTCCATGTGGGTGCAACAAAGCTTTTTTAAGGAATCACTGGCGGTTAATTTGATGCCCATTTAGGGATTTGTGCTGTGTTGTGGTCTGGTTCGGTTCGGTTTGGTTTGGTTTGTTGACCAACTGAACACTAATCCCGAAATGACTCATCAAATTGAGCGCCTTGAAAACCAGTCACGTTGAGGATATCAACTGCGCTTTAGAATGTGAATCAGTCACCCATCCAACCGTGCACTGACCATATCTCCTCGCATGCTGACGAAATACTTGCAGGCCAACTACCAAGCTTCGTGAATCGATCAACTGCCACGTGATCCACAGTAAACTGACCAATCGTAGCCACAGTTATCCAAACATATCTTAGTTGTTCCGTTACGTTCGAAGCTGGTTCTCCTAATAAACACAATAACCAGTGTTGTGTGTGCACACATATTATTGACCCGTAATTCGTGTATGCATCGAAACTGACCCCACTCCACCCCATTCTGTGTGCCATTCTTTTCTGCACCCATCAATTTTGTGTGTCCATTTGTTGACGAGTAGGGGTTCTTGTCCTATGAAATCCAACGGAATGTTTGTATCTCACATTGTATGCTCTGTCGCATCGTATTTCTCAAATAGATTGGCAGTAGAAATTCCACGTCAACGCATTCACACGGCTGTCGTTTTGCACGGTACTAATCTTGTTTTGACACGGTAAAACACCGATGGGAAGCCAATTAGCAGCATACATCTTCGACCTGGGCTTGCTTACGTGAAATTCTAGGTAAGTAGATTACCACCGCCATTCTATCGGTGGACTCCCTGTAACACCAGATCAATACTGCTGGAATACGTCGAATGTTTTTTTTTGAGGAGGAAAGAATAACTCGCCCACGATAGATAAACTGAGCACGCGTCATGTGCCCGTTGACCGACTTCCTTGACGAGCCCTTTTCGCATTACCACGCGAAGGGTGGGAACAAGTCAGGGGTTTCAAGCAATGACTTGGCAGCGACGTATGAAGGCCATTACGAGCAAACTCAGCTGCACTGGCCGTTGTGGTCTCCTTGGATGGGGACCACTTCAGATCCCCCTACTAGAAAGTCCATAGACACCCCTGTACTTACCCATCAATTATATCAGCTGTAGAAAAAGTTCGCGGTTTTCACAGCTGATGTTGATGGTCAGTGCACGCTAGATACGCCTAAATTATCATGTCATAGTGTGCAAATATATCCATGCTTAGGCCCAAATCGCCAGTTTAGCGCTAAACCTGGTGGAGGGCTGTGAAGGAGATTACCGAAAGTCTGAGTGCCTTCGATGTGACTCACCTTCCAGGATGAGGTCTGCATGATCCCCTCTGTGGGGCGAGATGGCTCAAGTAGTTAGAGGGCGAATTTACTGACCGGAAGGTCCGTGGTTCGAACCCGACCTCTGCCTTTCGACTTCCCCTGTCTAGGCTTGGGCAAGCTGGCAGTATCCCAGCCCTCGTGCTTCCTTTGGGTGGTGGCATGGCAGTCAGGCACCGGAAGGTGGCGTAGCTGACAGAAAAAATCCCCTCTGTGCATGGTTGGAGGCACTGTGAGAAACGAATGCTAACCAATGCCTGTGGCTTTGTTGATGTTAGTTTCTATTCATGAGTGATTTTAGTAGGCTGGCATTAATTCCTTTCCATTGAATTCTTCTCCCTCACAATGACGCTTTTGGAATAAACCATGGTTGTACGGCAGCGTGCATTGCCTGAATCTGATAGGATCCCCTGGGTCAGCAATGCTGAAGTTCGTCGAATGGCATTCGGGAGAAATAACTCACCCTGGATAGATGAACCGATCACACTGCATCGGTTGCGCTGGCTTGGCCACGTGTTGCGTATGCCAGTCGACCGACTTCCTCGAAGGGCTCTTTTTGCACAGCCACGTGAAGGATGGAAGAGAGCCAGAGGTGGTCAAACAATGACTTGGCAGCGAAGTATGAAAGTCATTGCCAGCAAACTCAGCCGCGCTAGTCATTGCCGTCTTCCTGGATGGAGACCCCGATGCGGGCCATATCCATTCTTGGAGACATTGTCAGACATGGCATAGTCGCGCCCCCAATGGCGCTCATGCATCCAAGTTATTGCCTTTAATCCATAGCTCCCTTCCCAAAGCCCCCACTTAACGGTCCACCTACAGTGCTGTGTTTACGCACTAACTTACCAGCTCTCGCCTCCAATGCGCAGCTACCTACCCCACCTCTCCGAATCATCGGTGAACGAAACTGTGGCAGCTCCAGCCACTGCACGACAAGTATGTGGTTATTACAGCTGACAGTGATGAATGCACGGCAGCGTAGCATTAGTGTCGATGATGAGGTTAATACAAGTTTACCATTCTTTAGAAGCGTATTTCGCAGTGCCATAAAACTCGGAACGTTTCAGAGTATTACCAGTTAACACCCCGCGGAAACTTTTTATCCCAGGAGTGGGAAACCTTGGCTTCGACTTGAGGTTTCTTTTTTTACAGTACACGTGAGTCTTTCTACGTATTTTTATGTACAATGAGGTCTTTTAAAAGTATGGTAGGTGCTGTGTGCTTGAACGCTATGCGGTCCCAATCCCGGAGGGTGAGTAGCCCCGACAATGTCTGAGCGCTGTCGGTGCTACTCGCCTTCCAGGATGCGGACCGCGTGATTCCCACTGTATGCCGAATTGGTTGTTGACCGTGAGCTCAGATACCATGTTGCCAAGGCTAGTGTGGCAAACTCGAAAACCGGAAGCCAGCGAATGGAGACCAAGCTGCACGTCTGTAAGGCGATAGTACTGAAGCACTGACTTTGTGCCGGAAGAACCTTTCGTATTTGAGCAACTTTCAAGTGCACAAATTGCCATTTATTGGACGCACGAGCGTCGAACTTCCTCCGATGGGTGTGTTACGGCAATCACCGCGCTGACGTTCGACCATCTGTGGTGGATGGGACATGTTACCGAATGGGCGGAAAAAGGCCTCCGAAGCGGGTTCTATCTGGAGTCAGCCTAATGCGATGAGACGGAATGCTACCAGACAAAAGCTTAGATAGCTGGATGCTTTGGTCGAAATTACGAAAATGGCTGGTGTGGAGCTCGCGAAGTGGAAAGCAAAAGCGGCTTTGCCAGTTCAACGATCGAGTCAGGGAGCCGAAGCGTGCAATACGCAAAGCTACCCTCGGTGTTGTCAGGCCTGGAGATCGGACAAGTTGGATCTATTACGACAGCGGTCGTATTTGTACCGTCCCCTGACGGCGGGCGCACTGATTCGTCAGCGAATGCTGTCAGTTTACCAGACTGTCATTAGCTTTCTGACATTGTCAGTCTTCCGGGAGCAACCGCCAGGTTGTTTCCACCTGTGTCGGGTACTTTAGAGATTCCGGAGAGTTGAACCTGAAACAGTAATGTGACCATCGTGTAATCCAAGTTGAACAATGGCTGTCACAAACTGGCCACGTGTGTGTGTGTGCGCGCGCGCTAAAAGTGCGGAAGTCACGTGACGTTGACAGCACCCAGACTTTTCGAAGCGTATTCCTTTCTGTTGTATCTCTTCACCTGCCCTGACGCTATTGGGTTATAGTCAGAAGACAAGAAGACGACCTGAAGGAACTGTGTATTAACGCAATTACAAACTTCTATATATATGATTCACTTGTCACCGTATTTGACGGTCGATCCGCTGTCAACCAACCAGTGTGTCTCCCACACACCCACACTGGTTCTCGGTTGAGCGTAGATGGCCGTCTGTGCGCTTGTGTACGGGGTGCCCTGGCCATGGAGTGGGTGTGAACTTTCTGTGTCCCTAGTTGACCTTTCTCCGGCACATGATGAAATCGGACGTGATTCCGACGTGGGGGCATAATCGCACGGCTCTGTTCCACACGATTGTTCCGCTGCGCAGTAGGCTGATGCGCAGCCGTATTACTTTCCGTCCTTCCAGATTATATGTTGCCCACGTGTGGATTTTTGCCACTGCAAATTGTGCACGCTGAACGACATTTCTCGCCAGTCGACATGTGTGGTGAACCATTTTACGTTGCATTTCTGGATGCTCTAATCAAGTCTAGTAGTACATGTTGCTTCCTTCGCGTATTCGTTAGTTTCAACTGATTCTAGCACTAGCTCCGAGAAACTGGTGATCAGATGTATCGAGTCCTGGGCGTGCAGCGGCCAAGTTTCTCAGCCGTGCACAAACGGAGCAATGTACTTGCGGCCTCTGGGATTCATGCGTTAATTCATTCTGTCACACTATTAAAGAAGCCAATCCAACTTCTGAGAAGTACATCGTGTTTTTCCACCATCTCTCCCCAACCTCTTCGGGGCATGTCCCAAGACCGCGATAACTGCAAAGCATACGCCAAAGGATGAAAAACCCTCATCTGCCTTTGATGGTTGTGCTCTTTTTTCCGAAAAAAAAACAGAAATCAAAACGCCGGGATTTATGAAATAATTCACGGTCCACCCAGGGACTTATGAGGAAGTTTTTTTAGATTTCCCCGTGCACTCGCGTGTTGAAATCCTTTTAGCACAAAGATTTACGTCCATCTGGGCCGTCGAGGACTGCACAAACAAGTTGAGAAGGACTACGTGATCAACCTGATCTTGAAGCTATAAGAGGCACAAAAATTGTGCAGTTCCTACACGCATTCCGTTCTTTTGCAGGACAATGTAGAACAGTTGGACTTGACGAATCTCGTTACAGCCGGGGACCAAGCGACTGTCGCACTGATTGTGATCTGCGTTGCGTTGTCGTCAGGTCAATCAGAATCCAGATGAGATTATTGCCAACAGCCAATCAGGTTACAGCTTAACGCTGCTTTTTGCAAACTCTAATGGCAAGCACGACGAGAGGAACTACTCACTAAAACAATGCACCGGGGATGTCTCCTTGAATGGTGACGAAACGTCCGCATGTCGTTTGTCAAGCGTCTGATCAACTGCCAATGAATTGGCCCGAGATACCAATATTCCACGATATTACCAAACGTAGATATCGCAACTAACGACAATGGGTGGTGGGGAAAGCGAAAAGAACTAATACGTAAAAGAGCAACGAAGTATCATCAACGACCTGTTTTCATTCACTCGTCCTGCTGTCTGCAGCGAGTCAGGCGATTCGTCTGAGAGCATCCCATCACGGTCGTTGTGGCATATAAGGTCATTTGTAATTGTGGGGTTCCTCGTTGTGTATTTGGCCCAGACTACTGTTGACAGCAGGAGAGCGGCCTATAACCAGAACGTTTGGCCGAAGAGCCTAACCGCTAAGCATAAGATCTCCGGAACTCATTACATTTGCACGGAACAAGCTGTCACTGACAACCCAGAGGACCAGCATCATTAGAGAGGTTTTCCAATCCACTTCAGTTGCTCTGTACCAAATTGCTCGATTACATAACTGACGCTCTCTGATGCCTGCTGAAGTAGGGATGTAGGTCCGATAGAACAAATGATTTTATGAGGTCTTGGTATGACTGACGCCTCGGCTTTTAAAACATTCAGTCTGACGTTTGATCGACTGTAATCTGGCTCATGGGCAAGACGGACCAAGTGGTTATTGCAGGAATTTACTGACTGGAAGGTCCGTGGTTCGAACCCGACCTCTGCCTCTCGACTTCCCCTGTCTAGACTTGGGCAACCTGTCAGTATCCTAGCCCTCGTGCCTCCTTCGTGTGGCACGGCAGCTAGGCACCGAAAGGGTGATACAGCTGAACGAACGTGTGCAAGAAAGAAAATGCTGACTTTCTCGGCATCTAATCACAAAAACAAGAACAAGCGCCACTGATGAATGAGCATCAATCAACCTCAGATCGAGGCTAGGCACCAAAGGGTGATACAGCTGAACGAACGTGTGCAAGAAAGAAAATGCTGACTTTCTCGGCATCTAATCACAAAAACAAGAACAAGCGCCACTGATGAATGAGCATCAATCAACCTCAGATCGAGTCAAACAGTCGACACAATATACCAATCAGTAGTACAATGAGACTACGAGATGATTCGATACTAACTCTATGGAGTAAAGTACAAGTGAAACTTTGTCAGTCAGGAATTTTTACAGCTTCGGGCGCTGCCTTCCCTATTGGAGCCTAGGTGGACCGGCTTGGTCCTTTGGTTCGGGCAAAGCACTCTGTCTACTCATCCAGGCGATCCTCTGGCTAGGTCAATACTCGGTTGAACCAAGAACCACACGACAGATATGAAAGTAAGGTGACCCATTGTTCGTTCGCCGAGGCGTTCGCTGACTGAATGAAGAGTCGACAAGTCGCGAGGGTAGGCCAATTGGTTGACGTTCTGAAGCCATTTGAACAGTCGAAGCTGGAGACGTACTGACAGTTTCCAGATATTTTTTGGCTCTCCTTTCAAGTTTCGAAGCTGATTTGTTTTTCGAAACTTGCCTCTCATTGTTCACACACACCTGAACGCGCGATAGTTTCAAAGTCCAACAGTTTTTTTGCTAAGTGAGCATTTTGCATGCTGCCAGACGGATTTTGGAACAGGGTGTGCGGTAAATGGCAGATAGTACACGCTCACAACGCTGCACCAACACGAGAATTTGCGCCTTTTAACAACACACTAGACTTTTGCCGCACGATTCCAGACCACACTGACTAGCTTGGCCTTAGTTCAAATGATTTCTGTATTCACGTGACCTTCCGAATCGTCGCACGAAAAGCGATAATTTCTATTCTCTTGCACACCGTGCCCCTCACTCTGTGCGTGTGGTTGGAACGTTCTCGACCTTGGTATGTGCACTGTCCGGTATGACCAAACTGGAACGACCCCGGTGTGCGAACAAGAAGTGAACCGTTCTGTGGACGCACAATGAGGGTGTGTGATTGATTCTGTCGCTGTTATTGTCTCTCACGTCGCCATTGATTGTGACCAGACTTTGATCACATCGGCATCCGGTCGGTATTGTGAAAGTTAATAGCTGGAAAAAGCGATTGGTTACCTAGACTACCACGCGTGAGAGGAAGAAGGCTCTCGATGCGGAGTTATTTATTAGGAAATGCCAACTGACCGGTTACAGACCATTGGACAGGGAAGCAAAACTCATTGGCATCTTATTTGGAAAAACTGGACATCTATCTTCTCCTGAACGCGTCTTCTTGAACTTTCCTGGATATTCATTGATTCCAATAATTTATTGCTCAAATCCAAGCAAATGTTACAAAGCGACTCCACAAATTCCGCAACAGATCTCCCCTTTTCAAGAGACGCAAAGCGAAATTCCAAGAACAACACATACTACTCGCATGCCTCACCATCAGTAGTATCACCAGTACATGCGTATATAAAAGATAATCGTTCAGCTGTAACATCCGTTCGGTGCCTAGCTGCCATGCCACCCGAAGGAAGCATGAGGTTTGGGATACTGCAAGGTTACCAATACCAGGACAGGAGAAGTCGACAGGCCGAGGTCGGGTGAGAAGCATGAAACTTCTGTTCAGTAGCTTCGCTTTCTAACCACCACTTAAGCCATCTTACCCCTTGTTTTCGAACCACTGGATTCACACCCTGTCACTCTTAGGTATGTTCAAGTCAAAATGCCACAGCCTTCGGGATTCAGATGTATTGGACACCAACAGTAAGTCGGTGATGGTTAGATTTTTTTTAGCAAAGACACATCTGATCACCGGGAATATTTCCCCTGCCCATGGAACGCCATATAGGGGAAAGGTAGCTCCCTTGATAGGGAGACCCCCCTTCACTGTAAATGTGTAAAGTGTACGCGCACCAAGTAAACATTGAAATTCACAGTTATTTTTCAAAGAAGTCCAAGAATCATGAGAAGACGCAAATATCACGTGTGTGTTGGGGAGTCCTAGAGAAAAGAAAGAAGCGGCAAGACGGGTGGGGTTGCACTGGAAAACCAGAGGCAACTAGGAAGGTTAGTGGGTGCGGGGGACATAGTTGTAACAAGTTTGGAAGAAATTTCCCTGGGATGGTTAATGCCAAACACAGGGTTGTTACAACTCGACGATGAGAGGCTGTCACCGGAGGAACAGCTGATATCGAGGCGAACGCTCCTTTCAAAGGTGTCATCCTCGGGTAGGACGACTATGGGATTTCAAAGGGAGATTTCGTCCCGTGAACGAAGTTAACTTGTACTGAAAAACCGACAAGCAGCTGTTCTTATTGGGAATTATCAGCGGTGGGCATCTCGCGAGACTCCGTTCGACCAAGAGCGGTCGATCAGCAATGTGATTGATTCAAATTTAAACCGTTTCTCAGATGGGACGTGTAGTCGTCTTGTGAATTTTGGTTGCCTCTGCACTACTTATAATGTAAGATTTGGGGTTCGGAAGTGCGACCCAACTTCTCGGACATGACTGGACCAGTATTGATTGTTTTTGCTGTCTTGGCTGTTGTAAAGTGGAAGAAGATTGGCTGCGCACGAGGGAAATGTGAAACGATTCGGATGGGTTGCACTGCTTGCATCAATCTGATCTTGAAGAGGAACAGAGCGGGATGGGACCTGGTGTAGTGCATGGTAACACGACGAACAGATATGTGAACGGTGTGGGAACCCACGGGAAAACGGTCGCCCAATTCATTCCATAACCGGGTTAGTGCGAACCGATGGTGCCAAAAGTCTTTCAATGTCTGACTGGTGGGTGCCTCTGAGGCTTCGCACATCTACGTCCGATTCGTAGTGCTCAGTTCCGTTGAATGATTTTATAAGGACAACACCATACCGCTTCGTAGATTTGTAAATCTCAACTACCAGATGATCGGCCTCCTCGCAAAGCCCTTGCCAACCAGCTATGCACAGCGTGGAAAAGGGTTAGGTTACTACGTGCTAACAAAATGTGTATCCCCTTTTAATTGTGAATCCATCATACTTTTGTTCGGCAGCTCGTGGCCGAACGGCTGTGCTCAGGCTACCGTCGGTGACGGATAAAGAGAACTTGTCATCTCTTATTGACCCCAAGCGTTTCCATTCTCCCTTTTTGCTCGCAACCAGTATCCACTCCTGTTGTTTGGACAGTCCTCTAGCTCCCAATTTCAAACACGACATGCGGATACTACTCATGAGTACCTATCGCTCATGATTCCTGCTAATGTAGGGATCATCGCTCGTTTGGCTTTCATCCATTTTTCCCTTTGTTTCATCAATCGCGGTCCACTGTCTTCGACCTTTCATCTTTCCACATTTTTCCGAGCGAGTGACTAAGTATTACCTGATGACAGCTTCGGAGGTACCGAAATATTTACTCTGTAGATGTGTTTCTTCCTGGGAGGAACTTTAATGGCAATTATCTCGGTTACTTCGTTCACCGGAGCAATTGGGTTATCTGGTTATATTAGTCCGCTTTTGTGAGCAGGCGATGGAACAATTTGCCGCGTCGAATGTCCAAGGTACTGGTGAGTATTTCTGAATAACGTTTGTCCTCTGTAAATCCTGTCTTGTTTACAACACTACTCACACCTTATCATAATTTGGTTCTGTCCTTAGTTCGTCCTGATTCTCTCTCGCTCTCTCTCTCTCCAGTTCATGGTCAGCAACTCCAAACAGCACAATCCAACCAAACCTCGGATCCAGTTCGTCCCCGGATTAAGTCTACAATTCGAAATTTCCATGGTCTCTTTGAAAACAAACCTATCTAACGGTCGTTTCGGTCTTCGTCTTGGCTTGGTGTCACAAGATCCGGTAACGGAACAAGATGATTTTCTCTACTCCTCAACGTCCAGCATCAACGACGAAGTCACTCCTGGTATATTCGAGGTAACTAAAGTCCGTGATCTGTCCCCCATGACATATTTTATCCTCTGGTCTTAAGTGTACATAGATATTCCGAGTTTTGCACGTGTTACCGAGTGATTTTAAGCCTAGAAGATTGCCCGCCACGAGTGGATGCGTAAGGGAGTTCCTGATAGTGAATCGTCCAATGGCAAGAAGCCCTTGAAGGAAAGGCCATGAAATAGCCGCGTAAGGTGTAACCGGCCGTAGACAAACTGTGCGCTGTGTGATATTCGCGTCTTCTTGATTGATGTTCACGTTATTCTCCTCGATTTCGCTGATGGCGACACAATGCTCAGACGTGTTTATTTCATTGCTGTTCAGATACACAAATGCTTTGTTTTTCGACCACTTTCCTCGAGAATACGGAAGCTTTTCACACCACGATCTCACCCCTCTCCTTTTATTCCACTCCTTACTAGAGCGTTATTTCCTCATTGGTTTAGAAACGCCACCATTCGGTACTTGTATTGCTGATGTTGACACCTGGTCCGAGGCGAATTCATGATCATCATCGGTGTCGTGTCTCAAAGGGTAAAATCCTCACAGCTGACTCTAATCGGGTAAGATCGATTATCAGACGGGTCCAATTTCAACAGCTCGATGTGGGGAAGCTTCGGATATTCTTGCCTCAACACATCAGTCCACTTGATATGTGTCAACGCTGACCAGTCATCTCTCCCGTAGTTTCACGTGCAGGCGCTCTGCTCGGAGGTGCATGCATCCGGACGCCTTGTTTGATTAGTTTCTTGAATGCACGTCGTGAACACTTCAATAGACCGGAACAAAAGTGTTTCGTTCACCGACACAATACCCTTTTGTGTTTCAGACCGTCAACTTGCTGCTGAACAAACGTGTCAACGCGGTCAACTCGTCCTTGGATCCGGCCCACACTCCATCTTGGCCCGCCGGATTTGTGCAATCCCGGCCAGTGTGCTACATATCCGACGATAGTCGTGAGGTGAAAACCAGTCGTAACGCACTGCTGGCGAAGAATCGTGACGCAGTGCCGAATTTGGATGAGCGCAAGTCCATTCTCAGCCTCACACTTCCGTACATTTTCTATGGATCGCGCATATCACCATCTATTCCCGCCGACGGCGAATCATCGGTGAACGCCACTGCCGTGGGCCTCCGCATCCAAAATGTTTCGCTGGGCACGCCAGGAGACGGGTACTACGCAGCGTCTGAGTTCATTGTCTGGTGAGTCACGTGGACTGATCGGCCGATGAAGTGTATAGTGTAGAGACGTAGTGTTGAGACGCTTTGTATGATATCCATCTAGGACCAAGTCCCAGTTTTTTTTCGGTTGCCAGCTTCAATGTTGTTCCAAACCGCTTTCTTCGTTTCACCTACCTGTCTACCGGTCCCACAGAACCGACAGTTTTGATTGTCGAACTCCACGACCTTTGTTCTAGCATTTAGTAGGTCAATATTACTATCAAGTTACGCTCATCGACTTGTGAAACGTAGTGGTTTCTTTTACTCAACGCCCAAGTCAAACAGGTTTTTTTCTATTGGCGAACTATCTAGTGTTATTTGGGGCCAGTCTTCTGTGACTTCATTCTCAATCGTAACAGGGCCTTAGCACTTGTAACCAGGGCTCTGGCGACCAAAGTTTCCCCCATCTCTTCGAACTGCGCGAGAAAAGACCTATAATGGTGTGAAAGCGAAACTCACAGCTGCTCCCAGGGACCGAAGGATTCCGGGTGTCACTGTATCATTCCACTTTCCGAATGCACAGCCTTCGAACGTGCCCAAGATCCGACCATGAGGGGAACAATTTAACCACACAAACAGTTTTCAAACAAGCAATGTCCCGGGGATTATTCACCCCTTCCACTCCAGCGTGATTGACATTCATTACTCCGAAAATTCCCGCTTAGGACATATTTTCAAAGAATACTGTTGTTCACGCAAGATCCAATCGGGAGCGAGGGTTTGCCGAGGCATGGTATTCCCCACAAAAATCGATCAATTAACACATCGACTCACTCTAGCAGCCGTTACTGGCAAAAGAACTACATAGCAACGTGGGAAATCAAGCGACCTGAGGAAATTCAACAGACCAATTGGATCAAGGAAAGGAAACCATCAAAAATAGAATGCTACGGTATCAACCAATCAAGAGGAACAACTTCGAAACGCCCAATCACAACAGAGGAACGGAGCTGTGAAATTGAAGGCGCCCAATGAAGCAACAATGAATTGAGACCATGACGCAGTTCTGATCTCTAGGTGACTAACCAGATCATACCACCTCTGGACCAATCAATCGCTTTAGAGCTATCAGCTGCTCTTTAGGAACTATATAAAAACAGGCAGAAGAGGAGGAATTTACCTACTCAACTCTGTCACTGTCGACGTCACCTTGATTGGTGATGAAACGTTCGCGATGTAGCTGCCAATCTCGGCGAACGTCAATTAACTGTCTCTGATGCAACTCTGTCACTGGCGACGTCACCTTGATTGGTGATGAAACGTTCGCGATGTAGCTGCCAATCTCGGCGAACGTCAATTAACTGTCTCTGATGGTGTACATGAAACGGGAAGTCGAGTGAGAGACGGCATTGGCTACCTGTCAAGGAAACAACAGTTCAAGTCACCAGTAGGACGACCTGAGTCTGTCAGTGCGGCGGGCAGTGCTGTGGTTGTGTGTTCAGCACAGGATGTATGCGTGGAGCGAGGTGAATTGGATCGTGGCAAGTAGAACACGCGGACAAAGGATCCAGTCGCGATGTCGATAACTTCAGCCACTGCGATTGTGCGGCACTGTACCATCTTGTAAACAGCCAACCTTAGCTTAGTATCACGCTGTGCACCGGGATGTCGCACGACCGAGCTGGTTATCGTTCTTCTGATTCCAGAAGCCATTCAGGGTGGGCTGTGGTCTTTCTTCCTTTGCCTAGTCGTGCGTTCAATGTATCCAGCTGTACAACAGCGGGAGAATGAGCATACTAACGCATTTCGGGCGTACTCTACCTTTGATGTTAAAGGAGTACAGACGATTGCTTGTGAACCAGGTCGGGATTGTTGCGTCCGGGAGAACTTTGTTCAAACTGGTGTAGGTTGGCCCCTATGTCGCCCTTAAGCATGAGGCTAATGTAAGTGGGTTTTCCTCCAACTGTAGCGGTAACAGTGTTGATTTTTACTCTGTTCAGATTCCTTGTAATGAAGCGCCTTGTCGGGAAACTCGCTGCCTCTCAGAAAAATGGTAAAAATTAAGATTTCTTATTCCAGCGCACCGTCAGTGCCTTTTTTTCGTATTTTCTTGTGACGCAGTTAGGCAGGAACTTACGACTTCTCAGCAAAATCTATTAAATCGATGTCGAAGTATTTTCAGATACTACTGATGAGGCGTGCGAGTAGCATATAGTTTTCTTCACACTCCCCGTCGCGTCTAATGGAAGGTAAGATTTTTCTTACTGGACTTGTGGAACTTCTTTGAGTGATAGTCAATGAATATCCAGGAAAATTCCAGGAGAAGCGTGTGAATGTTCAGCTTTTTGAGAACCATATGCATATGGGACGTTTACTTTGGTGTCTAGAAGTTTGTAACTGCTTAGTCGGTGTTTACTAATAAACGACTTCGCGGCGAGGCGCTTTCCTCCCACATTTTTGGTCCTGGTTGCCCGGTTCCCACATGCCCAATTGCGGCCTCGAACTTCTTGGTGCTTTCCCGTGTTGCACGGACAACAGTTTCCTGTTTTATTGACATCAGTCACAGGGTCCCGCTGACCGAAAAGATAAGTTAAGTGCAACCCGGAAGTCGATTTCATCGCGTGATCTATGCTCGGTGGAAAATTGCATTTCCTACGAAATCAATGACATTAAAATCAGTTTCTATTTCTTACAAAGTCGGCCTGATACTCCTGGATGGAGCCGAAGAACCATATCACAGTGTCGGTCAGTTACCACTCACTTAGTCATTAGGAGCTTGTTTAGCATCCAGTCTTGAGCAGTCATCTCCCAGGGGTGTGATACTTCGGTATCCAAACGTAAATGTTTTCTATTAATCCAGGAAACTAGCTTTCAGAAATATCTAGTTCGGAATGAAACACCTTTTTGGTCCATACGAAAGAGCCGCTCTTTCTGCTGCCTTTACAACAGTACTCTATTTCCTTCATTCCTTCCCCCAGGACCGCATCATTCGGCCTCGGAGAGCCCCCGGTAGATCCGCTTTCCCCGCTTCTGATTGGCCTTCTCGTGCTGTCCACAGTGGTGATTATTGGCTCCCTACTTTTCGGGACGCTAATTATCTTGGTGTTGCGTCATCGCAATCGACCCGGTCGATTCGAGTTGCTGTCCGAAAGTGAATCGGTTGAACCCGTGTCCACGTGATTATCACTCACTCACTCACCCAACTACACAGCATACCGTCTTTCCTCGATGGCTGTCGGTTCTAGATGAACGCACTGATTTTCTGGTCACTGATCTCTTTGCTTTATGGTGTTGTGTCTTTTTTAAGCGTCTTTTACTTGTGTGATTCCCAAATGTTCCAAAGTAAGCGGCCGCTTTGTCTTTTATTTTTAGCGTTCTCTGCGTAAGAAAACTGAAATTCTGTGTAACCTTTTAGTCTTTTCATTTTTACGGTCGGGCAACTCTCCTACAGTTCCACTGAAGAGGAGAGGCTGCGAAAACACCGCTGCGTTTGGGGCTGCGGAACCCCTCGATTCTCACTTGACGTATCTCACGCCAGAATGCCAGGTTCCAGTTGACTGCATTATGCGTCTCAAACAAGTGCAATCAAACGCCGGGGTACATATGGAGGTGGGTCGCACATTCGTACAGCATCCTAAGATCACGTCCGGTCGTGCACCCAGGTTGATCTTTTCGCACAAGGTCGACAAGGACCTTGCGAGCACAACAGATTACGTCCGACATTTGATTCGGTCGATCCATACGATTGCACGATTTCTCGTCTTAAAACACCCGACTGCTTGATCCGGTTTCAGACAAAATCATTACAAAACGCCAAACTTAATAGGTAAAGTTCAGTGAACCTCACTATCAAGCGTGCAGGTGTATTACTTGTCCACCGGGACACTGTACGCATTGGATTTAGAGATCGGTTCCTGGTATGGACGTACTGCACTACTCACAAAGTTACTGAAAACTCGTCGACCGTAAGAAAGAATCCAGGTGAGTCTGCATCAAAACTAAATTGGAGTGTGTTGTAACGTGGGTGGCCGTCTATTAGTTACCCCTGCACTGAGCCTGCCAGACTACGCCATAAGGGGAAGACAGAGAACTCGAAACACGGCTGTATTGTCAGGACAAGACATACAGAGATTCTGCGTAAATATATACGATGACTACAGTGCCAAATATGGTCGTTCACTTGTTCGTTCTGTACAGCGAATGGTGATGTTCCGGTCGCGAACAATTTCAGCCCACCCCATTGGTCTCCGCCAACGCACCTGCTTTCCGAGCGTGTCGTACTGATGGTGACCTTGGAAATGCGTCACTGTTTGCACATGTACTTTTTCCATGTCTGGGCGCGTCCTTGCAGTATGCAGCTGAGTTTATAAGTCGGTTCTAAGTACTTTTCTTAACTGTGCGTGTTAGCGATAACCAAGGATATGAGAAGAGCCTAAATAAATGCGCTCAGCCCATTTTCCGTTGGTCGGGTGATCCGTGAACGTAGATATCTTGTTAGACAATGTGAATTTCCACACCAAATTTGCTTGTTATCCCGTCCTTAGCTGGCTTCTAATTGGTAAAGCGCACTACGTAGTAGACAGATCTCGATCGCATCACAGTGGGGATGACCGTTTGGCCTTGGGCAACCTGGAAGTATCCCAGGCCTCGTGATTCCTTTGGACGGCATGGCAGCTTTGCACAGCCAGCTACCGAACTTCACGCGTCCAGAGTGGTGCAAACTGTAAGGTGTACAACGTATGAATTGGCAGAAGGGTTTGGTGCGATCCCCCTCTTAGGATGGGGTCTCCGTGACCCCTTTGTGCCCCTGGGTGTATATACTGCAAGAAACGGTGGCTAATCGATGTCAGTGGCGTTTACGCTGTCAGCTTCTCTCTCGATTGTCTGGTTGGGTGTCCGGAAATGAAGGTACCACTATTTTTGAGGGGGGAATGGACTGGAGAACAGTTATCTCTCCTTTTCCCCACCCTTGTTTTTCTCCCGATATCACCATCCTACGTCTGCTTTTCCACTGTGATCGATCTGCAAATTTTAATGACTGAGGAGAGATCGAAGAAGGAGCAGTTTACAACGTGCTTTCCAGCGTAAAAGCGTAGGAACAGATGTCATCAATAATTGGTCACGACTATCTGATCAACACTATCCGATGGACTCTGCGAAAACATCACGGCGTCTCTCTGCTGATGGATGCTGGTCAACCACATGGAGCGTTTTTTTTTCAATAGAAACTGAAGCCTGTCGACTGTTCTGACCATGCTGAGCAGAGACCGGCGGCCTATAGCTCCTGACGTAGGGTAGGTACGCGTCCATTCCCGCTGCCAACCATTTCTCGGACCATGCCACCAACTGCCACCCAGGTGTAATCACTATGTCTCTGGGTCGAATTCCTCTGATCCTGAAATGAACACAGCTTTCTACAAGTGATTTGCTTGTGCTGGTAAAGTACCGTCGTTTCGTCAGAATGGAGTGCTTAGCTGGCTGGCCAACGGGAAATTTAGACTGGATCGCCGAGTCCGTCCCAGCCTCTCCACCGACTGAAACAAGATTTCGTCATTTTTCCTGAAACGTACAGTTGCTGTGGAGAATTTTACTCGGTCCCTAACATATAAGATGGACAATAGATGGCTATCCGATGTGAGTGACACTTTCTTCCAAGATGTCGTTTCTCGTGGAATTGTTGGCTGAATGTTCCTTAATAAAGCGTTGGTGCACAGTCCCATCCTGTCGACGACCCTGGAAGGTGACGCGGTAAGTAATATGTTCGCATCTCGCTTTGGTGGCTGATCAGTTGGGCGAGCTTGGTGATTAGGTTCCAAACGTTTCGTCACCGATCGAGGTGGTTACATCGTCATCAAATGCCCAGTGACCATGTCACGTGGATCGGTAACGAGACGTTCACTAGCGAATAGTCATGTTCCGCGAACAGCTCAACGACCGCATGTGATCAGACACCAATGAACGCGCCCGAGCTACAAATATTCCCGTAATACTTCCAAAATGCTGCTCTGTATAAGGAGCAGTTTCTATCGTTTGCTCATTTTCACATGCAACCCCGCATTGTGTGGCTGTCTAGTGTCACGAGTAAAAGTAAAATGACTGAATATTTGACACTTTTTACTTGCTAGCCCCTCGGAATCATGTGCGCTCAAGGTCACTGCAACTGCTGGCCCACCGAGGATATCCGATGATACCCGCTATGGTGATCAGAGTAACATCGATACGACGGGCCCAGCGGGCTACACTCACCGAAATGGATGCTTGCAAAAAAGACAGCCTTCGGATCCTAGCTCATCCATTAGACGCTTTTGCGGAAACCCACAGATGCCGTGAGACGAAGATGCCGGTACATAAGGAGTAAACTAGCAACTGCTGTCACTGATTTCTAGTCTGACGGACGAATAAACTCGTCGCGTTCTCGACTACTCATAAAGAGCCAGTAGGTATTCCTAATAGTCCACTTTCCTGTGTATGCTCTTTAGGCCACACGACATTCAAGCTAGATCAATGTTTTGCGCGAAAACTCATGTTAAACGATATTAGGCGAAATGGACCAAGTGGTTAGAGCGCGAATTTACTGACCGGAAGGTCCGTAGTTCGAACCCGACCTCCGCCAATCGACCTCCCTTGTCTAGGCTAGGGCAACCTGGTGGTATCCCAGCCCCCTCGCCTCCTTCGTGTGGCATGGCAGCTATGCACAGAAAGGGTGTTACAGCTGCGCGATATATATATATACCTCGATGTGGTCATGTGCGTTGGTTTGTGCGACCACCAATCGTGAGATACCGTTTTCGAATTGAAGAGAAATAGGAGAGACTCAGCTGAATCTTTCGTTTATGATATTCTAAAACTGAATGTGCCGCACACAGGCCGCCTCATGTTTCAGTTGGCACGATATTCGAGATATCGCAGTATATTTCCATAAGGGAATCTACTAAAAACGCCGCTGATAACTATTCAGAGTTTTCAGCAACCTTGTGAGTAGTTTCCCTCATGAGAGTTCGAATTCTTTTCGCGGTGCTCACGGCTGGTGATAACCAACAAGGACAAAAGAAACTCTCGGCTTTTCAACATTTTACCTCACTTCAGTTTGAACATAAAATCTCAGAAAACGGCGAACTTTGTGGGTAAGAAGACAGCCTCCGCTTTCAAGATTTAAGAGGTAAACCTCCTAATAAGATGCTCCGATTCATGAAGGAATGTCACTATAGCAAGGTTTGATGAAAACTCTTCGACAGCCCAGGTAGGCGCAGTCCCCAAGTTGCCACTAATCTTGAACACAGATTGCACTGAAATTCGCGTAGTACACTCATTTGCACATCGATTTGATTTCAACACGAGACTCAACTGAATCTATCGTTTATGACATTCTTCAGGTAGATGCACTGCAGAACATCACAAACGAGAGATTCAGCTAGAACCCATTCGAGTCTCGTGTTAAAACCAACTTGGTGCAATTTGGGTGGGGTCCCTGCATAAATTTGACGGACTCTCAGGGAATGCGCCCAAATTGGATGGAAGGACTCACCTGAGTCCAAGCCGAACATCTCGTTTCGTTTATACGTATCTGATGACTCCCAAGAAGGGCGAAACCTTTCGTGGACTGCCGGAGAGTTTCCACCAAAAATGTCGGTAGTATTCCTCCATGATATCATCTGGAGGAGTACCTAATACAAATCGGACAATTGTGACATCTGAGTTCCGAACAGTGTTTGACAGTATAGCGAACCAATTCATCCCGAACGACTGAAGCTGTTCGAACTATCGACTGATTTCTCCAACTCACTAGCACTGGTCCGTCGATTCATGGAACCTGCCACCACCGCAACAAGAACGCCGCAGCGGGTGGTACTGGTTTGTTTCACCTAACCCTCCCCCCTCTACAAAGCGCTGTTCAGCCACTCGGTTTAGTGACCCAGCCACGGCACACACAGGTGTTTGTGCTACCGATAATACTCCACACCCTCGTAAATCGGTTCTGTTGGACCCCTCCCCCCACCCCAATGGATCATTTTGACACCCTTGAAAAGTGATTAGACAAGAACGAAGAAGTTGGCTATTGTTGGGGCAAGGTGTTCGGGGAACAGTCCAAAAGCTTGTCCGAAAAAATTCACCGCTTTATTGTAAGTTTAAATTCAGACGGAAAAGCAATCCGAAAATTCGCTTTTGACGAGCACATGAAATCACTGACAAATGTATGTTCAGAATTCTCGCCGGATGGTGTGAATGACTGACAGACCTTTGGGGCAGGGTAGTTAATCACAACGAATCATGAAAAACAGGGGTGGTTTTTGAACGATCAAATTACGGTCGGTGAGAAATTCTGTGCAGAAACCCTATCGGTTTTCATCAGACCGAACTGGGCTGTCCATATATGGATGTACAAAAATGTTTGCAGCAACAATCCTCCTCAATGCATCGAAAGTTTCCGTCGATCTGTCGCCACAGTCGATTTGATTTCTTAAACATTTCGAACCAGTCTACCAACTGACTGCCAACCGATGTCAGTGGCGTCCTCGTTGTCAGCTTTAATCCACATTGTTTGAATGAGTGTTTGGAGGTGTAGGCACCTCGGAATGATGGTAGCAAGTCCCTTCCCTCGTCCACCTTTGTACGGCAGCAGAGCATC